>NC_061116.1:124994849-125035024 GCF_002878395.1 Capsicum annuum
AAAATTACTTTTGGGCACAAGAGCGAAAGAGAGTTCTTGTTGAAAAATCCCACATACCTTGAATGATGAACTTTAGATTGATGCTCAGTTTTGAGATGTTAATTGTGCCTTTGCATGATGGTTCTTGGAGTTCTTGAACTAGGAACTTGGAATCTTGAATAAATTTGTAGAATTAATGGTGAACTTTGGAGGTTCTTGAAGTTTGATGTAGGAGCTTAGGGTTTTCTTTTTGAGGGAATTTGATGAAATATAACATATAATGCTTCTATTAAGCTTTAATATAGGGTTTGGATGGATTTTGGGTCAGGGGAATGACCAAAATGCCCCTAAAAATTAAAAAATTCTCGAATTTGTCCTTTGGTGGACTGTTTTGATAGTTTAAAGTAGATCAACCATAATGTTTTACTTCGATATCCAAATTGGATGAAAATAATTTCATTAGAAAGAGCACTCTCATATCTTTCCGTTGGTAGATAGCATCTCACCCAGATCATTGTGTACGAGGAGTTATGATCGTTTGAATTTGACCGAAAAATTTGCTTTTGATAGGCTGAAGTAGATCGACCATAACTTTTTACTCCGATAGACAAATTGGATGAAACCAATTTCATTGGAAAGAGGACTCGTAGAAATTTCCATTGATATATAGTAGATCACCCAGATAATTATGTACAATGAGTTATGATCATTTAAAGTTGGAGCAAAAATACGCCAAGCCTCAGTACTTTTTCCTGCAGTTTTACAGTTCACTACTATTCATAGTTCAATCGGAATGTTCATAACTCGTCGCTCGGGTGTCTGTTTTGGATGATCCACATATCGTTGGAAAGATTATTTGATACTCTACGAAATGGTGGGTCATAATCTATGACATTAAGTACGAAAAATTTATAATTTATTTTAGAAGATAGAACCAAACACGTTTACGTAAAAAATTTTAACAAAAAATTTCCCGAGGTATTACACCAAAGTTCTTGAGTTCATTAACCTCAGGCAGGGAAATATGATGGTTAGGGAGTATTCTCTCAAATTTACACAACTCTCCAGATATACACCTTATGTGGTTGAAGACAACAAGGCTAAGAGGAGCAAGATCAGGCAGTTTAAGTTTTGCTCAACCCAAATCCGAGGGAGAAAACCGTTCGCAGTTTTGTCATAAGTCATAAGCTCTAGCTCATTCTACAGAAAGTGCTCTAGTTTCTAAGTTCAGAGAGGGTAACAGAGATAGTGCACCAGGCTCTAAGTTTCAGGGTAGTGTTAGCAGTGCCCGCACAAATCCCCTATGTTAGACTTGTGGTAAGAACCACAAAGGACTTTACAGATCCGATAGTGATGTTTGTTTCGATTGTGGCAAGCTAGGACAAAGGATTAGAGAGTGTCCACAGTCAGGTCTTCAGGGTCAGTAAAATCGTTCCACAGATCTGTTCGGTTGCCTAAACCAGAAGGGTGCCACTTTTAGTGCTACTAGTGGGCAACACCCAAACAGACTATGATCTTCATACCCGACAGGATCAAAAAATTCTCCCAATGTTGTTACGGGTATGTTACAGATTTTCTATGTTCATGTTTATGCTTTGTTAGATCCAGGTGCATCTTTGTCTTTTATTACTCCGTACATAGCAGGCAATTTCAGAATCATCCTCGAAATTTTAACAGAACCCTTCTCAGTCTCTACCCCAGTAGGTAAAACCATCATGGCCTGGCGGGTGTACAGGAAATGCTCGGTTATGATATTTCAGAAATCCATATCAGTAGATTTAGTCAAGTTAGAGATGACTGACTTTGATGTCATACTCAGCATAGATTGGCTTTATTCTTGCTATGTCACAGTCGACTGAAGAAATAGAATAGTTCAGTTTCAATTCTCGAATAAGTCCGTCCTATAGTGGAAGGGTATTACTTCGTCTTTCAGGGGTTAGCTTGTTTCCTACCTTTGGGAAAGGAAATTGATTTCTAAAGGTTGTGTGTATCATCTCATGCATGTTAAAGATTCTAGTTCTGAATCTCCCAGTCTTGAATCAGTCCCAGTGGTTAGTGAGTATTCAGATATCTTTCCCATAGATCTTAAAGGCATTCCTCCCGAAAAGGAAAAAGACTTCGACATAGACCTTTTCCCAAATACTCAGTCTATTTCTATTTCACCATATAAAATGGCACCCGTAGAACTCAAGGAACTGAAATATTAGTTGAAGGATCTCTTAGATAAGGGATTCATCAGGCCTAATGTGTCTCCATGAGCTGCGCCAGTATTATTCGTGCGCAAGAAAAATGGTTCCCTCAGGATGTGTATTGATTACCGTCAGGTCAACAAAGTTACGATTAAGAATAGGTATCCACTTCCTAGAATAAATGATCTGTTCGACCAAATTTAGGGTGCTAGTTATTTCTCAAAGATAGACCTCAGATCAGGCTATTATCAGCTCAGATTTAGGGCAAGTGACATCCCGAAGATAGCCTTTCATGCACGATATGGTCACTTTAAATTTCTAGTCGTGTCCTTTGGTCTTACCAATGACCCTGTATCTTTTATGGACTTGATGAACCGGTTGTTCAAGCAGTACTTGGACATGTTCATCATAGTCTTCATAGATAATATTCTAGTCTATTCTCGCACAGAGCATGATCATTCAGACCATCTCAGGGTTATTCTTCAGACTCTCAGAGAGCATCAGTTGTTTGCCAAATTTTTTAAGTGTGAGTTTTAGCTAAGATTAGTAGCATTCCTTGGCCATATTGATTTTGGTGATGTCATCAGAGTCGATGCTCAAAAAACCAAAGTGGTAAAAAACTGGCCCAGACCCACATCTCTATCAGATATTAGGAGTTTCTTGGGTTTGGCTGGCTATTATAGATGGTTTGTTGAGGGATTTTCTTCTATCACATCTCTCATGCACAAACTGTCTCAGAAAAAGGTCAAATTTTAATGGTCAGATTCATGTGAGAAGAGTTTTTAGGAGTTGAAGACTCGACTTACTTCAGCTCTAGTCTTAGCTCTTCCAAATGGTTCAGATGGGTTTGTAGTATATTGTGATGAATCCAGAGTAGGTTTAGGTTGTGTCCTCATGCAGCATGGTAAGGTCATAGCCTACATCTCCAGACTGTTAAAGCCCCATGAGAATAATTATCCTACTCATTAAGTTAGCAGCCGTAGTATTTACCCTAAAGATTTTGAGACATTATTTATATGGAGTTCATGTAGACGTCTTTATGGATCATAAGAGTCTCCAGTAGGTATTTTCTCAGAAAGATCTCAATATTCGTCAGAGAAGGTGGTTAGAGCTCTTGAAGGATTATGACATGAGTGTCTGTTACCATCCGGGCAAGGCCAATGTTATGGACGATGCTCTCAATAGACTCTCCATGGGTAGTATTTCCCACATAGAGGATAGCAAGAAAAATATAGTTCAAGAGATCCATCAGCTTGCCAGACTAGGTGTTCGCTTAGTTAACTCTTCAGAGGGTGGTGTGTGTATTCAGTGTAGTTTAGAGTCATCTCTAGTTTCTGAGGTGAAAGAAAAGCAATACAGGGATCCTAGCCTTGTCAAGCTTAAAGATTCAGTTCAGAATCAGAAAGTTCAGGTTTTCTCCCAAGGGGGAGATGGTGTTCTTTATTGTCAGGGTCGTTTGTGTGTTCCAGGTGTAGATGACTTGAGGCAGCGAATTCTTGCAGAAGCGTATGGTGCGCGATACTCCATTTATCCAGGGGCCACTAAGATGTACCGCAATCTATGGTAGATCTATTGGTGGAGTAGGATGAAGAGAGATATTGCAGAGTTTGTGGCTAAGTGTCCTACATATCAGCAGGTTAAGATAGAGCATCAAAAACCTAATGGTTCCATGCAGGAGTTCACCATTCCTACTTAGAAGTGGGAAGAAGTCAACATGGACTTCGTGATGGGTTTGCCTAGAACTCATCATCAGCATGATTCAGTTTGGGTCATTATAGACAAAATGACTAAGTCAGCTTAATTTATTCTAGTTCGTAACTACTATTCAGCCGAGAATTACGCCAAACTTTATATCAATGAGTTAGTCAGATTACACGGTGTTTCCTCATATATTATCTTAGACAAAGGTACCCAGTTCATCTCTCACTTCTAGAAGGCATTCAAGAGGGGTTTCGGTACCCAAGTCCATCTCAGTATAACATTTCATCCTCAGACAGATAGTCAAGTAGAAAGGACCATTCAGACACTTGAAGATATGCAAAGGGCGTGTGCAATTGATTTCAAGGAAAGATGGGATGACCACTTGTCTTTGATTGATTTTGCATACAACAATAGATATCATTCCAGTATTCAGATGGCTCTATTCAAAGATCTCTATGGTAGGAGATGTAGATCTCCAATTGGTTGGTTCGAAGTTAGTGAGGCCTCAGTCATAGGTCCTGACTTGGTATGCGACGCCTTAAAGAAAGTTCAATTGATCAGAGAGAGATGCCTTATATACAGATGTTCGTAGAAAGGATCTTGAGTTCGAGGTCAATGACTATGTCTATCTTAAGATCTCTCCCATGAAGGGAGTGAAGAGGTTTGGAATGAAAGGGAAACTCAGTCCCCAATATATCGGTCCCTTTAGAATTCTCTATCGCTTTGGCAAGGTAGCTTATGAGCTCGAATTGCCTTCTGATATAGCCTCAGTCCATCCTGTCTTCCATGTCTCTTTGCTCAACAAATGCATAGGTGACCCAGCAGTTGTATTCCCTATTCAGAGCATTGACATTCAGAACAACCTCTCTTATAAAGAGATTCCAGTCGAAATCTTAGATTATCAGACTAGTCGTTTGAGGAACAAAGAAGTCCCTCTAGTCAAGGTTCTTTGGCAAAATCAGTCTCATAAGGGAGATACTTGGGAAACAAAAACAGATATGTGTACCAAGTATCCTCACCTCTTCCTCTCCGATTTAGATCAAGCTCAAGGTAATAGTTCTCTTTTTATTCAGTTTCATGTTCATGTTCCCTGTATAAACTTGGTATCTATTACCATTGCATACTCAATCATTCATTCATGTATTAATTTAGTAATAAGATCGTGCATCAGATATGCATTCTTATCTTGAGAGACTCAGCTTATCAGGTTGCTCAGTTAGGCATTCATGTATCAGTTATCCATGCATCAGATATGCATGAGTGAAATATGTTTAGCATGTTAGTCATGAGATCATGTTTCAATCCTTCATGTTCAGTTCATGCTCAATTTGTCTTGTATCCTCTCTCAGTTGATTCTCATTTGAGGACGAATGTTCCTAAGGGACAGATATTGTAAGACCCCGTGAAATCGTTGCATCTGAATTTAACTCATTTGGCTTTACAAGACTCAAAACTTAGAAATTTTCATAAGTGTTCTACACTTAGTCTAATTTTATACCTCCAAACTTCGGGGTTTTATATGATGACCTTCCTGACCTTCGTTTTATGATTTTCAAGTTGCGTTGCAATAGGGAAAGGCCATAGTACACCCCGGGTGAGTTTTGGAATTTTTGGAACCCATTTAGGGCTCGTTTGGATTTCTAAACAGTAGCATCGAGCGATCTGCAGGCGCCGCCCACCTATAGCAGTGCTATAAGGCAGGAGCCGCCTGGTCTACCATGATGCACTAGAGCAGGTGCCGCCTGCTAACGCCGGTGCTTCACCCAGTTTCAGAATTTCACCTCCGTGTTTTAAAGGATATTTTAGTCATTTTCCCTACCCATTATATAGTCTTCCACATGGGATTTGAGTCCAAAATCACAAAAATATACTAGTTTTGTTGAATTACTCTCAAGAACAACCAAGAGCAAGTCTAGGGTTCAATTAAGGGTTTCCAATTCCAAGCTTATTTCAGTACAATCTTCATGGATTATTATTCTAAAGTATAAGTAGTGTTCATCTATGGATTCAATTCATTCATAAAGCTCAAGAATCATGCTTTTAAATTTTATTTTGTAAACTTTTTGTGGTGATATGAGCATGTACTTGTTGATGATTGTTGATTATGTTTCAAGATGATCTTTAAGAATGTTTTTATGGAATATATGTGGTCGTTAGTTGAAGAACATGAACTTTAGGTAGTTTGATATAATGCAATTATGAATTCCACCTATGCCTTAAAGAATGCATGCAAGGTGTTTGATAAAATCTCTAGGATGCTAGAAATTCATACTTAAATAATTCTAAGATATACAAATGACAAGTCCATGTTAGCTATACACTTCAATATGAGTTTCCATGCCTTTTATGTGTTCTTATTGTTGTGGCATGAAGTATGTATGATAATAGAGATATGAACTTTGTACATGAAATATATCCATCATTTCCCTAAAATGTTTAAGATGTTGAATAAACCCATGAAAAATACTATCCCCTACTTATGATATTATGAATTATGGACTCAACTCTTGTAATCCAGTCATGTCATGTGTGTCAGTTTCCTTCTATCGAGTCCCGGGGGTATTCGTACCCGAACACTATAGCTGTGTGCCTAGAACCATATCATGTTACCACGATACTCTCAGTCAAGCTACGATTCAGTAGAATTCAGTTAGTCATGTGACTCAAGAAATATCATAAATCTCATAATCTCAGTAAATCCTCAGATAGTAATACCATTCCATCAGTCAACGGAGTTTAGCTATTTAGTCTATGCATAATCAAGTTAGACCATGTTCAGTTATTTCAGATAGGAGTAGAAGTTAGCACCGAGCGAACCCAAGGATGGGAACTCACCAATCCGTTTAGGGTGTGCTTCTTAGCAATCATCCTCGCATTCCAGAACTATGTATCCAACGTAGGTTGAGAGATCTTAACCTGTCAGATTAGGGATGATGAGGTGGCTTAACCTGTCAGTTTAGGGTTCCCACCATTCTCATTTGAGTACCATCCAGATAAGGGTCACTCATAACTTATCTATACCAGTGGCGCGGTATTGACACCTTCCAGTTAAGGCAGAGATTAGACCCCAGCTTTGCCGTAATGGCATATATAGGGCATGTCGGTTAAACAACTACCTCCCACAATTTTAGTATTAGTCTCAATAAAAGATCTTAGATAGTTCTTCATATTTCAGTATACCAGGACTATTAGATACAGTCAATTTTCATTATAGTATATAACTCAGACAGTTCCTCAGATCCAGGACTGTCAGACACAGTCCCTCATGCTATCAGAACTGCAGTTTTAGTAATGACATTTATCAATAAACCATGTATTATCATACGGACCTATATATCATGAAATCACGATTTTAGTTACTATGTAGGCATGTTTGTACTCTTACGTTTATATCAGTCAGTCAGTTAGCATCATTCATGCATGTAAACCCCTTTGCATTAGCCTACCTCACTCGTATACTCAGTACTCCAGTTGTACTGATGCATTTGTGCTATGGTGCTTTCTTTTCATATTACACCATAGGTTCAGAGACACGAGCTCCAGATCAGCAGTAGCAGTAGCATTTCCAGTTATAGAGATTCAGTGAAAATATAATTTGATTTATTCATTATTATTTTACCCATTTATTAGTTCATGGAGTTAGTTGGAGACATATTTCTTTAACTCCTTATTCAGATAGTACTTAGAGGCTTTCAGATTTACTTTCAGATTTAGCTATGAGATTCAATATTCAGATTTATATTCTGTTGTTATGGGTGTTCATTACCCTATGGATGTTATGATATATCTTCAGTTGAACCTTATGGCCTACATGTTAATGTTTTCTGTGTATTATATTTGTATATTATCTAGTGTACAGGTACATATATCAGTCATGGGTTAGCTTGTGGTCCCTCGGGGTCATAAGCACCGTGTAGCATTTTGGTTCTGCGAATCGGGGAGTTATAATAGACATGTCTAATTTAATCAAATCAAAGAATATGACTTGATGAAGGGCGGTGTTAGGACTTTTTTATAGACTTATCTAGCAACAACTGACTCATCTACTTGGGTGGAAACTAGAATAGGCTCAGGGATCTTTTCAGAGTCCACTTCAAAATTTACAGCAATCAATGGGGTCACATAAGAGAAACTAGACCCAGGGTCCAACAATACATACACATCAAAATAAAATAGATAGAGCGTATGAGTAATAACATCTAGTGAATATTCCTTCTCTTGGCGATTTTGTAAAGAATAAAAGAGATTTTGGTATTGACCGCCAAAAGTATTGGGAGAAGCACTCGGAATAGAGGCTGGATGGGCTATAAGAGTTGGGACACTAGCAGTCTGAGTTTGGGGGCGAACATCATGGTTCCCTTTCCTTGCATACAGACACTCTCTAAGTCTGTGGCCTAATTTTCCACAACAAAAACAACCTCTCTGCTCAGCCAAACACACACCCGAGTGGGATCATCCACCCTTAGCACACTAGGGATAATTAGTCCTATTACTCAGACTGTTCTTGGACCTGGACATAGATGGTCTATTTACCTACTCTTACCTACCTCTGGTGTGGGAGCACTAGCTGAAGATGACGCTGGCATAGACGAATGACTCTAAAACTAAGGGTGGCTCCCTCTATGAGACCTAGCCTGACTGTACTCATGCTACTCGAATCTAGCCCTCTTATTACCTCTTACTCTATCTATCTCTTATCTTATCTTCTTCTATCAACTGGGAATGTAGCATTAGCCTAGAAAGATCCATATCCCTACTCAGCATAGCTATCCTGCACTCCTTCAGCACTAAACCAAATACTCCAGTCACAAACTTACTTATACTAACTCGAGTGTCAGAAATTAAGTTATGGGCATAATTATCTAGATTTTTAAACTTAATGAAATACTTCTTAATAGTTATAGAGCCTTGCCTTAGGTTCATAAACTCCTCTACCTTTGCCTCCCTCATTTCCAATGGAAATAACTTATTTAGGAATGTATCTTAGAACACCTGCCAAGTCATAGGAGTAGCATCCTCCCCTCTACACTTCCTCCATGCCACAACCTAGTCATAAGAAATGTCTTTGTCTGTAAGATACAAAATCTGCACTCTCTTTCTTAAAAACATGCATAACTTGCGTGATCTTTCTTACCTCCTTAAGATACAACTGTGGGTCCTCACTTGTATTAGACCCATATAACTCTAGTAGATTCATCCTAATGAAATCATGAATTCTAGCTGTAGCTAAATCACCTCTCTACTAATGTGGAACTACAGCTTGATTATTAGCTTGAATATTCGTGGTGACAGCTTGGGCTAGCACTTAAAAAGTTGCCCAGAACTCCGGTTGAGACACATTTTTATTTAGGGGATCGACAAGTTGGGGTGTCTAGTTATTATTTCTTCAGGTATTTTCTCCGTGGGGAGGCATTTTTCTGAAATAAAAGAGCACGAATTAATAACTAAGAGAGACAACTGTAAGAACGAAAGATTCTTAAAGAAAGAGATGACTTTTTATTAAAATGTCTTGTAGCCACTTACTCATAGATGTGGTGCGCTACACACTGATGGTCAAGACTCTATGCAACGTGGGTTGTTAGACTCCCTAGGACTCCTTAAACCTTAAGCTATGATACAAAGTTTGTAACACCCCAAAATCCCATTCTGAGACACCACGTGGAGCTCAAGGCTACAAGTATCCCTAAGCTAACCCTTTGAGCCTTTTACTACTTATAATACTTACTTTGAGATAAATTATCAACAATAAGGTCTTACTAGATTATATCTAAATTGAGGTATCAGAAAGACATAGCAAAAATATCAAATCTTGAAACAACTTTGAACAACATAACTGACTGTCTAGTCTGACACAGCCTCTACTACTGCAGGAACTAGAGAGCCATTAGGATAGATCCCCAAATGACTCGAACTTAAATCAATAAAACCAACTACTAAAAATACTGAATATCTAGAAAATAGGTCCTCAAACTATGAGGATTCACCACTGTGGAAATATAGATAAGGTACTCGAAATAACTGACACTGTTGGGACTGAGTACCTGAACCTACATTATGAGATAATATAGCACATAAATGTGTATGTGGATCAACACTTTGGGAATGAACTAAGTATATGGGGATGTATGCAACAGTTAAAATCAATATAACCAATCCTTATAGAAATCATGCTTGCTAACAATAATGACTCACATAGCTTAAGTAAACACCTTCATAAACCATGAATAGGAAACATGTAATGTAAATCACGTTAGCTGTTACAATTACTTTATTCTAAAATCTTGCTTTCTTTTCTTTGAAACTAAAGACCCGTAGGACTTGAACTTAGTAAACTTTATAACTTTAGGAGTTAGGGGCTTAGTGATTATAGAACTTTAGATCTTAGGATGCTTTGGAACTTAGGGAGTTTCTCTTAACTGACATAAACTATGGGAGCTTACATGGAGTCAAACTTTTTGCCCACTTTGGGGAGAGCTGGTCTTCCCTTGCCATCGGAATAGAACCTTAACTTTAGTGATCATTTTCTTAACCTACTTGGGGTATATCAAAAACCTATGGTGGCTCGTAGTTCTAGGGTATGAGTTCTTAGAATCATACCCAACTCGATGCTAAATACTACTCTGTTACTTAAGATCAGAACTTTTTAGGAAATCCTCCTTAAAGTAACTTAGGGTCTATAATGAAGACCAAAATATGCTTCTCTTAGCTTTAAAGCAATAATGTTGTGGATTCCTAGTTTAACTTATTATCAAAACTCATACTTGGTTTAAAAACCAATTTTCTTAATCAAAACATGGAAATACCCAATCATGGGATTCTTTAGTCATAAAATTTTTTGGAGATAACTAGACTAAATCTTGGGGCTTTAAGCCCATGATTTAAATTCATATCAAATACCAAAAAAGAGCATGCTTTATACACAATTATCCATAATTCAACTTAAAATCTAGAAAAATGTAATCATGTGCATAAGTACTCAAAAATAGACACATAATTCAATATTCAAATCACTTGAGATCTTCAAAATCCTGTGATTAGAACCATGAGGCATAAACCCTAACTTAAATTTCATTGAAATCTATTAAAATTCAGAAATTTATATCTGAAAGTAAGTTTTTGGGAACAAAAATGAAAGAGGTGTTCTTGTTCAAACCCTACATACCTTAGATTATGATTTTAGATGAACAAGCTTGCTTGAGACTCTTTTTGGAACTCTTGAAAGAGGGATCTTAAAGACTTTGACTTGAGAATCTTGAATCTTAACACAATTTATGAAAATTATGGCAAAATCTTAAAGTTCTTGGAGAAGGAATTGAATCTTGTTTCTTGAGAAATCCCTAATTTGATATGTTTTTGATGAAATTGAAATTATCTCCTTCGTTTTGGCTAAATCTAAGTGTTAAATTGGTGGAAAAAGACTTAAATACACTTTTTAAAATTGGCTTTATTTTCCAGAAAGTGAAGTTCTGCCTCATTGGTGATGACGCTAGTCGATTATTCATTGATATCTCAATGGTCCGTTAGACCCGACCGTCGAACTTTACCATTGAACTAGGTATCTCCCTCATTGCAATGGCCTTGGGTGAGGGTCCATCCCTGGTGTGATGTTCCATCAGACCTCACCATTGCACTTGGGCAATTCTTCTCTTCTCTGGATACATTCATAACTTCTCACCCCGACTTTAGATTTTTGCAAATTTGGTATCTATAGAAAGCTTATTCAATTCACAACAAAATAAAGAGTCAAGATCAATGAAAGGTGTCTAAGATTCAAGTGTTACCCATGTTGGAAGTCATTCTTATATCCTTTAAAGACAAAATTAGGCTTAAGAAAGACTTAGGGTATTACATTCCACTATATAGAATGACTTCTATAAAACTAAAAAAATTAAAAGAATAGCTAGTAAACCTTTTAGATAAAGGTTTTATCCATCCTAGTGTTTCTCCCTAGGACCCACCTGTACTCACCGTGTAAAAGAAAGATGGGTCCCTGTGCATGTGCATACACTACCATCAGCTGAATAAGTCACTGTTAAGAATAAATATCCTCTTCCTAGGATTAATGATCTCTTTGAACAACTTCAGGGTCCTAAATGTTTTCAAAGATAGACCTTCATTCGGGATATTATCAGCTAAAAGTTAGAGAGTTAAATATTTCCAAAACATCTTTTCGAACCTAATTAATAGAGTGTTCTATCAGTTTCTATATTTGTTTGTCTTAGTTTTCATTGATGACATTTTGATTTATTCAATGAGTTAGGAGGACCATGCCAATCACCTTTGAATTGTCCTTTAGACTCTCAAAGATCATAAGTTGTATGAAAATATTTCCAAGTATGAATTCTAGTTTAATGCTATTTCTTTCTTGGGGCATATTGTGTCTAATAATGGGATTAAGGTTGATCCCCAAAAGGTTGAGGCAGTGAGAAAATGGCCCAGACCTACGAATCCAACCGATATTCGAGCTTCTTGGGTTTGGCAGGGTATTACAGAAGGTTCGTAGAGAGTTTTTCTTCCATAGCCTCTCCACTTACTAAATTGACACAGAAAAAAGGTTATGTTTTTAGGGTCCGAGTCTTGTGAGAATAGTTTTGAGAGGTTGAAAGACAAGTTGACTACTGCATCTGTTTTGATGCTTTTGGAAGTTTAGAGGGATTTGTTGTGTACTGTGATGCATATAAATTAGGACTTGGATGTGTACTTAAGAAGCACTGTAAGGTGGTGGCTTATGCATCTAGGAAGTTGAAGGTTCATGACCGAAACTACCCCCACCCAGGACTTGGAGCTAGCGGATGTGGTGTCTGTGCTTAAAATATGGAGGCATTATTTTTACGGGGTACATGTTGATATATTTACTGACCAAAAGATTTACAGTATTTTTCTCGTAGAGAGAATTGAACCTCAGGAAAAGGCATTAGTTAGAGCTTTTGAATAATTATGACATGATCCTGCACTATCATCTGGGCAAGGTAAATATGTTAGCCGATGCCCTCAAAAGATTATCTATGGGTTGTTTTCTTAGATTGAAAAAAGGAAAGATGGAGATGATGAAGGACATTCACCAACTTACAAATATGGAAGAACTACTCTTGGATTTCGAAGATGGAGGTATTATTGTTCATGAGATAGCTAAATCCTCCCTATGTGTACAAGTAAAGAGAAATAGGCTGAAGATCGTATTTTGATGCAAATTAAGAAAGAGGTAGGTAACATAAAGTGATGTCTTTTGAAATTAATGGTGGTGGGATTCTGAGATATCAGGATAGACTATGTGTGCCAGATATAGATGGGTTATGAAAAAAAAATCCTTAATGAAGCTGACACTCTGAGGTATGTTGTTCACCTTGGATCTACTAAGATGTATCATGATTTAAAAGCTATATATTTGTGAAATAATATGAAGCATGATGTGGTTGACTCTGTTTCCAAGTATTTGAATTGCCAACAAGTTAAAGTAGAGAATTTGAGGCCTGGTGGTATTTCCCAAGAGATAGCTTTGCCTCTATAGAAGTGGTAAATGATCAACATATACTTCATTACAGGACTACTGAAGTCCCAAAACTAGTATGATTCTATTTGGGTAGTTGTGGATTGGCTGACTATGTTAGCTCACTTTTTGACTGAGAGAACTAACTATTCGAGAGATGATTATACTGTGCTATTCATTGCAGAGATAGTTCGCTTGCATGGGGCAAAAGTTTCCATCATATCTGACAGGGGTGAACAGTTCTCTTTGCAGTTTTACAAATTTTTTTGAGGGGTTTAGGTACCCAAGTGAACCTGAGTACGTCTTTCCACCCTCAGATGGATGGGCAGGCTAAGCGCACTATTTAGAACCTTGAGGATATGTTGAGCACCTACGTATTTAACTTCAAAGTTAGTTGGGTAGATCACTTGCCATTTATAGAGTTCACACATAATAAAAGCTACAATGCCAGTATTAAGATGGCTCCTTTTGAAGCATTGTATGGGAGAAGATGTAGGTCACCGATAGGACGGTATAAAGTGGGAAAGACGTAGTTGTTTGGGCATGATCTTGTTCATCAAGAAATGGAGGATGTGAAAATCATCATAGAACGACTTAAAACAGCTCATAGTTAACAAAAATCCTATGCCAATATTAGAAGAAGGGAGTTAGAATTTGAGGTTGGTAATTAAGTGTTTCTAAAAGTCCTATGAAGCGACTCATGCAATTCACAAAGAAAGGTAAGTTGAGTCCTCACTATATAAGACCATATCAGATTTTGAGAAGAATTGGTGGGGTTACGTATGAGTTAGAGTTACCTATAATTCTGTGTTCCGTCCACCTAGTATTTCATGTATCCATGTTGAAAAAGTATATTATGGACCATTCCCTAATATTTTCTATAAGAAAAAATCAAAGTGACATACTCCTTATCATATGAAGAAGAACCTATTGCAATCTCAGATCGTTAGGTCCAAAATTTGAGAAGTAAAGAGATAGTTTCGATTAAGGTGTTGACGAAAAATTAGAAAGTTGAAGAAGCCACTTGGGAATTGTAAGATGACATGCGAGCTAGATACCCAAATCTTTTTGATCTGGTGAGTGATGAAATAGAAGGTAAAATCCTTGACTTATTCTTTCT
Organism: Capsicum annuum; assembly: GCF_002878395.1. NCBI lineage: Eukaryota > Viridiplantae > Streptophyta > Magnoliopsida > Solanales > Solanaceae > Capsicum > Capsicum annuum. Next base: position 125,009,326 of record NC_061116.1, read on the forward strand.
ATGCCCTTAGTCCTGCGTCATCATTCAGGGATGAATTATCTCAAGGGAGGGATAATGTAACGCCCCATAAAAGTTCCCCGTATGTTATCTCATAAGTAGCATGATCATAGAGTTAAAACATGAAAATTTTTCTAAGTTTCAAAGGGACAGCGCCTCATTTTGAGTTTCCAATCTTTGATGAATTATTTCGCAACCTTCTCGACGTTCGTTTCTTATTTTTTTGTTGATACATGATGGGGAAAGTCAAGAGTACATCACTGAATTTTTAGATGATCTTAAGGGCATGTTTGGTATGCTAAACCAGTAGCTTAACGCATTAAGCCTGCGCCACCTAGGGTAGTCCCCCGGGCTAGGTAGGGTGTTTCCCTGGATAGTCCCCAGGGCTAGGTAGGGTGCCGCCCAGGCTTCTCCCCCGGGCTAGGCAGGATGGGAACTCTCTCTAAGCCAAATTTTAGCATCCTTCTCTGACTTGTTAAGGGTATATTGGGTATTTTCCATCCCCTTGTTCATCTTAAATATGGGATTTTACTCCCAAATGACCACTTTACTGATATTTTCATCAAAATACACCAAGAACACTCCTTAGGGTTTCAAACTAAAATTCCAAATAACTCAAGATTCAACCGTTGGTTTTAGAAATTGATTGAAGATTTAGAATCCCCAAACCAAGGGCTTTAAGAATCATCCATCAAATTCCAAATTTGAGGTATGTGGGGTTTATCTTAAAACTCCTTGGCTTATTGAAATACTTGAACATGATTAAAAGTTTATCAAGCATGAATTTATTAGAGGGTTTTGGAATCCATGACTTCTAATTAGTCATTCTAAATGTTTCAATGCTATTATTGTTTTGGACTTTAGGCCTTTCCCTCTTAAATTGATTTATACTCATACGTATATGCATGAAATTGAAGAATAGATTGAGAGCATTATTATGAAATCCCTCTCCTTTGCTGAATTAAAGTTTATGAACTTATTGGGAATGATTAGAGACATGTTTATATGATTTGAAAGTAGTCTTTTCAATATCCTAGTATTTGACATGCTTTAGAGATGATGAGAGGGAGTTTCTTGATATAACTATATTCTTATTTAAAGAGAAAGAATTGCATATGATTGAGAATTTTGACATGACCATCTTGTGATATTGAAATGTTGATAAAGAGAGTTTATTGCATGTGTTTACATGAGTTTAAAGAATTAGTTTCTTCGAATTGATTTATTGATTTGGGGGTCCTAAACATATTTTTGAAAATAGAGATTATTATATACTAGTAATGGATCAGTGATGTGACTTGAAAGTCAATGGTATGATGATACCATATAAATTTATGCCATAACAAAACTAGAATATCTAGAGTTTGCATGTTTTAAATAATTAAAAATGGGTTTAAAGAGGGTTAGGTGGTTACCCAAAGAGGGAACGAGTCAATCGGCTCATAGCCTAAAATCGTATATTACCGATACGATATATTATATTTGTACACTGGTGAAGGCCCTGTGGTGTAGTAGAGACAGAGACTCCGACCCTTGTGGAAAACTTGGGTTGGGGGCTTGGTTGTCGAGTTAAGGGAAGATTCCATATATCCCATGGAATTATAGAATTGTAGGGTATACCACCTAGAACAGAATGTAAAACAAGAGTGTCACAAAGTTCAAAGGATTTTATAGAGTCTTTTAAAAATGCCCAAGTGATTCTTACTGTATGACTTATTTATGCACTGTTTTTAAATTGCTCTTGTATATGTTGAATATAAATAATTATTTTGGATTTTCCCTGCGTACTAGTACAATTTTATTGACCTCCTACCCTCCTACATTTTGAGGCTTAATCTAGGGGTCCGACTAAACAGTAGAGTATTTAGAGAGAAGTGATCCGTACAGTGGTGAACTTTCTTTGTTCTAGAAGGCCTGTTTTTTCAGACTATGTTATTATTTTTGTTGGGTCTACTGGGGGGCTTGTCCCAATTTTTAGACATTTGTCATTTGATCATGTAGTAGAGATTTCGGAGACTATATCAGATATTGTTTAGTTGATATGGGATTTTTTCCTTCTTCGTTATCAATTTGAATTCAGAGTATCACCATGTTTCTATATTTTATTATATTTTTGTATTTTCTATTACTATATGAATGTCTTACAAGATTACTAGATAGAGGATGGTGTCTCGGGCCTTCATGGTTCAAAATACTCGTCATGGCCAGGCCCTAGTTTGGGTCGTGACACTCTATTTATTTAATATTAACATTTCTTAATCTAGCATGCCATAAATAAATTGTCTCAACTATATAAGTCTAAGTAGATTTACTGTCACAAATATTATTGATAAAAAAATTAAGTACAAATAAACCATGGTTACAATATCCATTACCCACAAATATCTATACATATCTATCTATCTATTATATATATATATATATATATATATATGACTTTATTATAAAAAATAACTTTCATCCCAACTTGTCCTAATAAACCCACATAAATCAAATTGATTCTGATATTAGGAACATGCAACACATTACTCAATGTTAGAATTGTACTATATATTAGTTTTAGAAGAACCGTCTTTTCCAAGAACTTGAGTAGTCCTTGAGGCCCCAATATAATTAATTTCTTATCTTTTCTTAACTAGGTGTATGACCCAAAATCAATCTTATTTGTGCAAACGTGTCTCGTAGCACCATAGTCTATCACCCAACATCTCACATTAACCTCAACATTTATTTCTGAAATGCCCACAATAGTTATATCATCTATTTCAATCAAATTTGTTTTTGACTTAGAAAAATTGTGATTTCTTTCATATATTTTCTTGCATTGAGATGCATTATTTATAAAGGTTTTATTGTTAGAATTGGTCATTAAACCATATTTATTTTTATACTTGTATTTTGTGATACCGTAAACATCTAGTAAGATGACTGGAGAAAGAGGAGCGTGGGATATACCAACATCAGTATTATCCACACTTTCAGGATCAATATTATAAGCGATAGTTTCCTGGATTGTTGGAAAAAGTGGTAAAACATTAATAATAATATTATTTAATTGTTAATAACAACAAAAACAACAACAACAACAACAACAACAACAACAACAATAATAATAATAAAGAATATATTAGAAATGTAATTACATAATATATATAACAATATTGCTACTACAGTAATAATATTATTTTGAATATAATAGTCCTGATATACTATAACAGTATAATTACCTATTACAAGTTTATGAAATTGAATATTAAATAAATATTACTATGATGTTATATTAAGTGATATATTAATTATATTTGAGTCATGCTAGATAACATCCTAAGAGACTATTTTAGTAGGGTGAAATGTCTCCGCATGATTAAACAAGCACTTTCCTGATTAATTAGAGGATATCAATAATTAAATAAGTTTTTCCTAATTAATCATAGTATACCAGAATCAACAAAATTATCAATACAACTACCATTAAGTTCAACATGGAGATTATTGAATAAGAGAAGTCAAAAAATAAAATAACAAAAAAGGCAAAAGATGAAGAGAAACTTGTGCGAAGAGATAATAAAGAGTAAACTTTAAACACCCTGGTTTATGGACCTCTAAATATTTCCTAAAATTCTGGTCACTAGACCTAATACGACTCATGGTACAAGCCATATGTTGGGGTACGAATAGTATAGTCCAGTCGTATGCTGACTAGTGTTAGTGGCATAGATTTTGGTAACTACAATGGGTATGACTTAGTGGTACGAGTCGTACTGGTGGACACAGATTGTTTCGTTCCTTCACTTAAACTTAGACTTGGTAGTTTAAGTTGAATATGAGTACGAGTGGCTCACCATGAGCCTTAAGAAATGGTATAAGTCGTACCCAAGACCCTTATGGTGGTCAGTGTTCAATCCTCTTGGGATTCCATCCTACTAGAGGTATGGTTGTAATGCCCCAATTTTCCATAATCGAAACACTACACGGTGCTCATAATCTTGAAGGACCACAAGCTAACCTATGACTGATATCTGTAATTGAGCACTGAATAATAACTGTAAAATATATAAAATATGAGATGTAAGACCGTAAGGTTCAAAACAGAAACATAATATCTGATAAATTGGTAGAACAATACCAAAACTTCACAACTACTTGAAAATATCTATAGTTTGAATGCCTCTAACAGTCTGAATTAAAGAGTTGATAGGACATCTCCCCAACTAACTCCAACTACTAAAATTTTGAGCCTAATAAAATACTTAAATAAAGACCATCCTTGAATGATGAGGACTCACAGCGATCTACTATCCATGGCTGAATCTGGACTCCTAAGAGAGCTCTGGATCTCGTGCGTCTGAACCTATGGTATAAAACACCATAGCGCAAATACGTTAGTAAATTTAATTATATTGGTATGAAAGTGAGGTAGGCTATATACAAGGGTTCATATGCATGAACTAAAACTTATTGAGATAACATGAACATGAGAATACATGCATGAATACGTAACTATAACTAAGTTTGTGATAGTACTAAATACTGACTTATGATATCTGAGTCTACTGATAACATGGATTTACTAATATCTGAGTTTACTAAAACTGATAACTCAGTATAATGGTACTGTACAACTAATAAATGAATAATTGTTACTAACAGTTCTAAATATGACGAACTGGTCTTATTGACCGTATCTGATGATCCTAAAACTAATACTGATAACATGAGTACATAATAATTGATATAACTGAGTTTACTAATACAATATTACTGGTGAATGAATAACTATTTCTAATATTTATGATTATGAAGAACTGATCTGATTAACTATATCTGATAGTCCTAAAATCAAATACTGATAACACGAATTTTATGTAACTGATATACTGTTAACTGAGTTACTATGTCTGACAGTACTGGTTCTGATAGAATTAGCTGAGTTTCGTACTGAGCTGAGTGACTGTAGCTAACAGTCTTGAGTCTGAAGAACTATATGAGTTATATTTCTAAGATCGAGTATGAAACTATGGGAAGTAATCATCTAACCAATATGCCCCTTTTTTGTAATAGATTTGGGGTCCAACCTGTAATCCCTGTTGGAAGGGTTTCAGTACCACGCCACTAGTAAAGACACTAAAGAGCTACCCTCATCTGACAGGTGCCCTAAATGAGAATTTTGGGACCCTCATCTGGCAGGTTAAGCTACCTCATCAACCCTCAACTAACAGGTTTGATGTCTCAATATATGTTAGCTATGTAGTTTAGAAATGCAAGGATTTCTTCTAAGAATCACACCCTTTACTAGCAGGTGAGTTCCCACCCTTGGGTTCACTCGGTGCTGAATCTTACTCGCATCTGAATAGATACTCAATTGATTATACTGTACTAAACTGGACTTAGTCTACTAAAATTCTATTGACTAACGAAACAGTACTGAAATCTGATAACTAACTGATATTATGAGGTTACTGAGATTATTGAGATTATTGAGGTTACTGAGATTACTGAGGTTATTGAGATTTCTTAGATTACTGATATTATTGAGATTACTGAGATTATTGAGTAGGACTGAATTGATACTGAATTTTACTGATTTTCCTTAGTCATGTAACTAACTGAGTTTTGAGGTTGACTAAAAGTATTACTAATCATGGTATGAACGAGATTATCTTAAAAACTTAAACTGGCTCTAGGAACACGGCTAAATTATCGGGTACAAGCACCCCCAGGACTCGATAATATGAAAATGAGAAGACTTGACACTTCTTTGAACACATGATCAATATCCATATTTCATAATATCACAAGTTGGGGATTTCATAAAGCATATAGTTATCATAGTCTTGTCAAGGATAGGAATACATATAAACATATCTCGACTTCATAAATCAAATCTTATGGAATTCCTTTAAACATTCATAACACATCCCAATGTCATAGAAGTCATTTATATCATAAGGGCAAGACATGCATTTATCATTTAAGCCACAATTTAAACCATGGTACATGATTTGTATCCTCTTAGTCATTTTATCAAACACCTTTCATGCACAACTCAGGGCATAGGCATAATCACAAACTAATACATCAAGATTCCTCAATTCCACTCAATTGCATGAATTTCTACCTTAAACTAACATAGTTTCATGAAAACATGATAAAGATTAAATCTTTGAATTCAAGCAACCATAACAACATCAACATAATCAATTCACAACATGAAATTCACAATACATGATTTAAAATAGGGTTATTAAGCTTCATGGATGAAAGGAATTCGTGAATGAACACATTGCATACCTTAATGGATGATCTTAAATGAGAAAGCTTGAATCTTGGAGCTTGAATGATGGATTGAATGCAAAAGCTTGAACTTTTGAATCTCTAATGGTGTTTTTGAATCTTTTTCTTGAGATTCTTTGATTAGGGAACCAAAGTCTTATTTATTCCTAAAGGCATTGTAATGAAGTCTTGAACTTTTTGAATGGGGATAGGGTTTTTCTTGAGGGCGTCTTGGAGAGAAATTATGAGTAACGGGGCAAATAATGCTCCCTAAGGCTTTAATTATCTTTTATAGATGAGTTTGGGTGTTGTTAAGGACGTTTTTTCCCTTAAAATGCAAAAACAGAACCTGGAAATTGGGTTTGTGCGACAAAGTGTGTGTCACACGCTAATCGCATGATGCTACTCCCTCTCCCACAAAAATGACCATAACTTTTTGCACGGGTATTAGATTTTGGCAAAAATTGTATCGTTGGAAAGATAATTAACTTATCTATAATTTAGTGGGTCAGGGATGAAAATTTCTTTGTATATAAAAAGTTATTTACATTTAAAGTAGACCCTTGTAGAATCAAATGTTAAATTTTGGACGAATCAAATGATCTTAGCTCAACTTGGCTCTAAATAATTTCTATGAACATTTTTAACCTCATGAGCATTTCACACAATAGTATAAAGATAATAAAACTTATATCCACATGAAAATCACTTGGATTATAACTTATACACATAGGAATGACAGTTCATAAACTAGCCCAGATATACGGAGTATTACATTATCTCCCCTATGGGAACATTCGTCCTCGAAGGGACTAAATGAGAAGGGAGTAAATGACAAACCAAAGTACATAAAGTGATGAACATGAATGACTAAAACATGAATTCATGACTGACATGACTAAAAAGATGATTTCTATTTTACGAAATATGCATATTTAATGCATAAATAATTGTCTCATGAATACATGAGTAGGATTTATGATAAGCTGAGTTTTCTAATAATGAGAATGAAAATCTGATATAGGACTGATAAGATAAATTCATACATATTTGATGCCTCGATATAGGACTATGCTGACACATAAATACATATCTTAACTGACACATAAGCATATGCCTCAATATGCAATTTTAATGGATACCTTGTTTGTAATGGAAATCTGAACATGAAACTTAGTAGATTATGGAGAACTATTACCTTGAACTGGATCTTAAGGTAATTCAAGCTCATAAGCTACCTTGCCGAAGCGATTGAGAATTTTGAAGGGACCGACATATCGGTGACTGAGCTTTCCTTTCTTGCCGAATATCTTTACCTTTTTCATGGGAGAGATTTTTAGATAGATAAAGTCAAAAATCTTGAACTTGAGATACTTTACCGAACATGCATGAACAGGAATATAAGAGAATGACTGAGTCTGTAATGTGACATGGTCTGAGTATTATGAACTAAACTGAGCCATTGAGTACATGTCTTACAGCTGAGATTGGAGCTTGAGGGTCCACCAATAAGTACCCACTACTCTAAGATAGGTTCATTACATGAAGAGAGAATAACATGTTTAGGTCATGAAAGCTCAGGGGATTATGGTGTATCTCCCTCTTGGGACACTAAGTGCCTCAAAGAATGCTGACTTGGCTAAGATATTGAGGAAAGATTAGAATGATGCACAAGGCACGTATGAACTAAATGGTGACTGAATATCTAGAATCAGTAAATGGGTCATGGTACTAGACTGCTCCATCTTGGAATGGTTGTATTCCTGAGATTTTTGTTAGTATGATTAGCTAGAAAAAAAATGGAAAACCCAACTATACGAGCTTGTACGCATAATTGCTAAACTGAATTGCTAGCTTGACTAACTAACTCCTTCTAAAAACTTATGTTTTCCCCCTTAGTACAACACATCACCTGAGACTACTGAAAAGGCCTACATAGGTACTGAGCACGAGTGCATATACATAATAACTTATCTGATTAACTGATAATTGATTACTGGGAACGTAAGACTGAACTATACTTAGTCTGAATAACTAGACTAAAACTATGAAGTTTATACATATGATAAAATGGAATAACCGAGTAACATGAGATAACTGAGCATGAATTTGTGGAGACTGTATCAATTGGGAATAAAATACCAGGCGTATGACTAGATTCTAAAGTAGTCTGTAAACAGAGGTACTAAAATACTGATATCTAAATAATTGATAATTATACTCTGTGGTCAAGCAACCCTGGAACTGAACTGAGTTACTAATCAGATTATTGGACTAGGACTGAATGCTGGGTTCGAGTAATTAAATACTAAAACTGAAGTTTTAGAATGACATTGAAGTAATTAATTCTGAGACTGAATACTTATTACTGAGTATTGAATTTTGAAATTGTGGCTGAGTTCTGATACTACGCAAGAAAGATTGACATATGCTGAGGATCTAATGCTTGAATAAATACTATATTAAACTCGACACATAACTGAGGCCTGAGGAATATGATATCAATATCATGGATTTATCAAGAGATCTGTACGGATAATGTACATGACATAGTCTGTAAGACATGGTAACTAAGCATACTGTAAGATATGACATGAGTACATGAGTCATGAGCTGCATGACCTGCATGACCTGAGTTTTAATTTTTGTATTTGTGGAACATGATTCATAATATTGGGTGAACTAGAACTCCTCATACTAGGAACTATAAAGCATATGATTCTATGGAAAGTACATAGATATGAGTTGTGCTCATGTAGCTGAGGTGTAAAGCATGCGTAGGTATTATGAGGACTGAAGTACAAAACTTTGCACTAAGATAAGGATGGGTCGAGAATTTTCTTCCCTTACTGCCTTTCTATAGATACTGGCACTACTACTAGAAACTGAAGGGTTGACTTTTTCACTTCTTCTATAATCTCCTCTTTAGCTTAAAGCCATCATCATAAGCCTATATACACTCGAATAAACTCTAAACTAAGAAGCAATCAATTTACTCTAGAGTTTGGGGTATAATAATGCACATAAAAGATAAACTTATCCTGAAAGATTGCACGTGAGTGAATAAGGCCCTCTGCTAATACTATCTCCTAGTATATAACCCTTAACTTTTTTTTGGTTTCTACAGTTGACTGTGGCATAAAAGAAATGAAGTTAATCCATTCTGAGAATGACATTAAAATCAGTTATCTCATATTCAACTAAGTCTGCTAATTGCTCCGAGCTACTACTGAGTAAGATAAAGTAAGAGAGTCAGTTCTGAATTCGTCTTGAAAAACATGCTTTTCCAGGGGATCTGTCTAGATAGCAAGAGCTACTGACTGATTCCCATTTCTCCTTTTGGGAGACATGTTCTTAAAATGGGAGAGAAAAGGATTTGACTAAGATTTTAATTGGAGCTTATACTCACTAGCACAACATGAATATTGAAAGAAGGGAAACTATTTCTAAAATATCTCTTAGCCTCCTGTACATAAATATGGTGCACAATACATCCTTGCATAAAACTCTACTAGATGTGGCCTTTGAGAGTTTCTAGGACACTGTTGAACTGTAGGCTCTGATACCAAGTTTGTAATGCCCTAGTTTTCTGTAATCGGAATGCTACTTAGTGCTTATAATCCTGAAGGACCACAAGCTAACCTATGACTGATATCTTTAGCTAAGCACTGAAAAATAACTGTAAATTATATGGAATATATGTTGTAAGGCCATAGGGTTAAAACTAAAACATAATATCTGATAAAGTGGTAAAACAATACCAAAACTAAATAACTATCTGAAAATATCTATAGTCTGAAATCCTCTAACTGTCTGAACTGAGGATTTGATAGGACATGTCCTAAACTAGCTCTAACTACTAAAATACCTAGTCTAATGAAATAATGAAGTAAATACCATCCTCAAATACTGAAGACTTAGTGCTATCTATTGCTGGCTGAATCTGAACTGCTATGAGAGCTCTAAATCTCGTGTGTTTGAACCTATGGTATAAAACACCATTGTGCGAATGCGTCAGTATGTTTGAATGTAAAGGTATGCAAGTTAGATAGGCTGATATGCAAGGGTTCTATGCATGAACTAAAACTGACTGATATAACATGAACATGAGAATACATGTATGAATATGTAACTGTAAATGAGTTTGTGATAGTACTGAGTACTGAGTTTTGGTTTCTAAGTCTACTAATAATATGAATTTACTAATATCTGAGTTTAATAACACTGATAAATGAGTATACTAGTACTGTACTACTGATGAATGAATAATTACTTCTAACAGTTCTGATTATAAAGAACTGGTCTATTTGACTACATTTGGCAGTCCTGAAACTGAATACTAATAACATGAGTACATGATAACTGATATAACTGAGTTTACTGATAAAATATTACTGATAAATGAATAAAAGTTTCTAATCACTCTGATTATGAAGAACTAATCTGATTGACTTATCTGACATCCTGAAACTGAAGACTAATAACATGAGTTTCATATAACTAATATACTAGTAACTAAGTCATTGTTTCTGACAATGCTGATTCTGATGGAACTAGTTGTTTGTATTGAGCTGAGTCAATGTAGCTGATAGTCCTAGGTCTAAAAAACTATTTGAGTTCTAGTACTGAGACTGAGACTGAGATTGTGGGAAGTAATCATCTAACCAATATGCCCCTTTTCTGTAATAGATTTGGGTTCCAACCTATAATCCTAGTTGGAAGGGTATCAATACCGCACCACTAGTAAAGACACTGAAGAGCTACCCTCATTTGACAGATGCCCTGAATGAGAATGGTGGGGCCCTCATCTAGCAGGTTAAAACGCCTCATCAACCCTCAACTAACAGTTTTGATGTCTCAACCTACGTTGGCTATGTAGTTTTAGAATACAAGGATTGCATCTAAGAATCACACCCTCTATTAGCACATGAGTTCCCACCCTTGGGTTAACTCGGTGTTGAATCCTATTCCCATCTGAATAGACAATTAACTGATTATACTGGACTAAACTAGATCAAGTCTACTAAAATTCCATTGACTGATGTTATAATAGTGAAATATGATAACTAACTGAGAATATTTAGATTACTAAGGTTACTGAGGTTACTGAGATTACTGACGTTACTGAGATTGCTGAGACTACTAAGATTGCTGAGATTACTGAGATTACTAAGATTATTGAGTAGTACTGAACTAATACTAAATTTTACTGAGTCTTCCTAGGTCATGTAACTATCTGAGTTTTGAGATTGACTGAAAGTATTACTAATCATGGAGGGACTGAGATTATCTTGAAAACTAACACTGGCTCTAGGCACACAACCAAATTTTTAGGTACAAGTACCCCCAGGACTCGATAACATGAAACTAACAAGACTTGACACTTCTTTAACACATGACCAATATCCACATTTCATAATATCACAAGTTGGGGATTTCATAAAGCACATGTTATCATAGTCTTCTACATGGATTGGAATACATATAAACATATCGTGACTTCATAAATCAAATCTCATGGCATTTCTTTAAAAATTTATAACACACCCCAATGTCATAGAAGTCATTTGAATCATAACGGTAAGACATGCATTTATCATTTAGGCCACAAATTAAACCATGGTATATGATCTCTATCCTCTTAGACATTTTATCAAACACTTTGCATGCACAACTTAGGGCATAGGCATAATCATCAAACTAATACAACATGATTCTACAATTCCACTCAATTGTATGAACTTCTACCCAAAACCAATGTAGTTTCATCAAAACATGATAAAGATTCCATCTTTGAATTCAACCCACCATAACAACATGAACACAATCAATTCACAACATGAAATTAAAAATAAATAATTTAAAAGAGGATTCTTGATCTTCATGGGTGAATGGAATTCATGAATGAACACATTGCACACCTTAATGGATGATCTTAGATGAGAAAGTTTGAATCTGGGAGCTTGAATGATAGATTGAATGTAAAATCTTGAACTTTTGAATATCTACTGGTGTTTTTGAATCTTGTTCTTGAGATTCTTGGATTATGGAACCAAAGTCTTGTTTTTTCTTGAAGGTATTGTAATGAAGTCTTGAACTTGTTGAATGGGGACTAGGGTTTATTATTGAGGGAGGCTTGGAGAGAAATGATGAGTAAAGGGAAAAATAATTCTCCCTAAGACTTTATTATATGTTATGGATGAGTTTGGGTGATGTAAAGGATCTTTTTGACCTTATAAACGCGAATCGAATAATGCTACTGGCTCTCTCTAAAAAATGGCCATAACTTTTTGCTAGGGTACAGATTTAGGAAAAGTTGGTATCATTGGAAAGATAATTCAATTATCTATAATTTGGTGGGTCTTGAGATGAAAAATGATATGTACATACAAATTTATACACATTTGAAGTAGACCCTATTAGAAGAAAATATGAAATTTTGGATGAATCAAATAATCTTAGCTCAACTTGGCTCTAAATGATTTCTATGAACAATTTTAACCTTATGAGTATTTTACAGACTAGTATAAAGATAATGAAACTTATATCCATATGAAAATCACTTAGATTATGAATTATACATATAGGAATAAAAGTTCATAGACTAGCTCAAAAATGCAGGGTATTATAATAGTTAATGGGTACCGGTCGTACAGTTGAATACCATTTTGGTTTAGGTGTGTTGTACCTTTGATAGTGTTGGGTATAAGGGGGAATCCAAGGGTATGAGTGTTGGGTACCACCTGTATAGGGAGGATTCGAATCGTAAGAGACAGTCGTATCCCTATGATGAGATTTTTGTGCAACTTAAGTGGGGGTAATCTATACATTTATCCACATATTCTAATAAGGTCCCATGACTTATATTGTACTTAATAGGTTATTTGGCCTATTATTATATTCTTAAACACTTAGAAAATACTCTTTAATTCTCTCTAGAGCTTTTGGGGCGAGGAGGCTAGGGTTTTAGGTTAAGGCATTAGTTCATGGCTTGTGTTTGTGGTTTCTCTCCATGAAATTCTCAATTAAGGCATGTTCTCTTCCCCAATTGTTAGTTCCAACTAAAAGCGTGGTTTTATATACTGTTTTCATGGTTTCATTAGTGTATGATGTTAGTTTTTAAAAATTATTTGGGGGTTTTGATTATAAATGCTTGGTTATGGTTTCTCATGATTTTGATTATTATTTTCATTTATTAATAGTGGTTTTGGAAAATTAGTTGCATGGTAATGCTTAATGGTAATTGAAAATGGTTTTGGTTTTTTTATGCCCCCAGGGTGTTTGACAAAATGCTTATGAGAATGTTTTCTTTACAGAATTGTATTTTTAAAAGAACTCTTTCTTGTTTTAAACTTGGTAAAATGAAATCAAATGGTTCAAAGGTTTTTTAAAGGTTAAAGGCTAATACTAATACTTATGAGGTAAATGGGAATCCCCCAAGTGGTTTAATATGTTAAATAGAATAGTACATGGGAATCCCTTAATCCATAAATGGAATTCCCAAACCATGGGAAATATTTTCAAGTTATAGTCAGTATGAAGATACCACTAATAATGACTTTTTTTTAATAATAAAGGTATACTAGTTTAGTTGGTTGGAAAACTATTTTAATCGGGCTTAAAAGGGGTAGGTGTATCAAATCCATGGAAGGTGGAGGTCCTAGGGGCATCGAAACTAGAAACTCATATTTGCCGATGTAAGGCTTGATCCTTAGTGATCATGTGCAAGATGTCACACTTTATATTAGGGGATACACTAGTCATCCCAGGTTCTTTTCCATGGTCGTGAGGCTATACGCACTGGGGCCCTTTCTACTAGGATTTGTCCTAAATTTCCTAACTTACTTGGATTCTACCATAATTAAGTTTTACTTCAGAAAGGATTTTTAGTGGAAAAGGGTTTCTAGTAGGAAAATATCTCCTTCCTATTAGATTTTTATTAGGTTTATTCTTTCTTAGGGGAAGGGTTTTATATCTCTATAAATATAAAATCTCTCTTTTGAAGTCATAACACTAGGATCCATAATGTAGTTGTCATAACACAATAACATCCACAATGTAGTTGTTTAAGAGTTTTGTTTAGGGAGATATTTTCTCTCAGTTAGATTTTATGTTTTTTATCTAGGTTTTTAATGTAGGCCAATTGTCCTAATAACATCAACAATATTTTGTTTTAGTATGTTTTTATGAATCTTATTTATCATCTCAAATAATTTACAACTATTAACTTCCACATGACGCCCTCTAAATTTCATACAAACAAGTAGTATCAGAGCCTATGGTTCAATGATCCGATGGTTAAGACTAAATGAATATTGAGATCAAGTTACAACAAATTTGACGATAATAAAGATTTTTGTCTAGCTACAAATGGAAAAGTGTTTCAAACAAATTTTCAACAACGCTTCTGCTAATCCATGTTTAAAACCATATAAATTTTTAACCCATGCTTATGGGCTCCAACTTTCAACCCCTGCTTATTTTCAATGCTTGGGATGATTTCAACTCATGCATTTATTTTTAATGAATGAGCTCCACTCTTAACCTATGTTCACTTTCAAAGCACAAGTCTCCACTTTCAATCCTTGTTACTTATAACACAAGGCTCCAATAATATAACCCATGCTTTAATTTTTTATGCATAGAGCTCCAATTTTAACCCATATCAATTTTAACCATGGTAAGCAGCAGTGATCTATGAAGATTATGTGAAGAGTAAGATCAAGATTGATTTTTCAGAAAATTCAGGCGAACGAGAGATTTGTTAGGATTTGTCTTCAATTTCCTATGTTACTTAGATTCTACCATAATTGTGTTGTACTTCGAAAAGGATACTTAGTGGAATAGGTTTTATAGTATGAAAATATATACTTCCTATTAGGTTTCTATTAGGTTTATTCTTTCATAAGGGAAGGGTTTTATATCTCTATAAATAGAAGATCTCTCTTCTCAAGTCATAGCACAAAAACATCCACAATGTAGTTTCCATAACATAATAACAACCACAATGTAGTTGTTTAAGAGTTTTATTTAATGAGATATTTTCTCTAAATTAGATTTTATGTTTTTGATTTAGGTTTTTAATATGTAGGCTAATTGGCCAAACCATATCAACAATATTATGTTTTAGTAAGTTTTTTTTAATCTTATTTATCATATCAAATAATTTGCAACTATTAGCGTTCACACGATGCCCTATCAATTTTGAGGCCAACACTTTTAGAAAGGGGATCTGAATCCATATAGACCATGGGTGGTTTATGATGGCAAAGCTACACAATTTAGGTAAAGATTTTAATGACATGCTAAATCCAATTCCCTTTCCCTAAATGGTTATGTATATGTATGGCTATATGTATTATAGATGGTTTTACTTGGTTTTATAAATAGCGTTATTTTATCATTATCCTGATTTCATACTAGCAATAGCTTGCTAACCCATATTTGAGCAGCGATATACCCATGCTATGCAGGATTTGACCATTCTACTCCTCCTGCCTAGCATTTGGATTCGACATCTATATTTGGATTAAAGTGGTGTGCTTTCATCTTTCCAGAAGGCTCCATTTTATGGATGTTATTTCATAGTTTTGTATTACTTATATAATTTGATTTTGGCTATGGTTGGGGGCATTTCTCAACTGAATTTCATTACTCTTTTGGTTATAGGTTTTGTGGTACTACTATGGGTTGGAATGGGTGGGATCGATATTGGTGTCATCCTTAGTATTGGCATTGGTTTTGGGGTTGACATCATTAGACATAATTTTTTATTATTCCATCACATTATATTTTGGGATTAACTATATTATTCCTTGGAACCCATTTGGTTGTGGCTTGGTTTATGGCCGTTGGTTTTGGTAATGGTTTGGTTTGGAACTCAGTTATGGGTTGGATTGGGATGGTTGGACTCCTTTTGGTCTGTCTCGATAATAGACCAATCTAAGAGTTTTGATATGAACAATAACACTATCTTATTATATCTTTAGAATTTATCCAACTCAAGGCAGGTGGCTGAAGGTTAGGTTGGGTAATGGGGGGTAGTCTCCGATCCCTGTCGAACTTGGGACTCCTATTACGACAAGGGCTCAGGTCGGGTCATATCAAGTTTGTATCAAATATTTTGATTCATGGTCAATTGGTAGTCCACAAAGTCGTGTTTAGTAGTGTATCTTTTAAGGGTGTGTAGCACGCCACATTCATAAGTGGGAAGCTACAAGGTATTTAGGAATATTTAACTTTTTTCATATTCTATTCTCAAGATTGGAGTAAAAAGGCAAAAAATCTTCTCTAATCTTTATTTTTTAAATATTTCAAATCATGCCTTGTAGATCTAGAACATAAGGAAATCATTCTATCCCATCGGAGAATGATGTTGGATGGGTACATCTTACACCGAGACTTTGCACTCAATCTCAGGGTCCTATCCCTAATATTTCTGGAGTTTCTTCAGTTACTACTGGCCCTCCTCAGGGAGAGGGGGCTAATGTGGTGTTTTGTTAATTAATTCAAGTTATTGCTTGGTTTGTTGCTGCTCAAGCTGAGCGGGATATATCTTGTGGGTTGTTTGCTAAGGCCACAAGGGTTTGTCAATTCATGAAGATAAGTTCAACTATTAACACTTTGTGAAGGTGGAGAAGTATCCTCATGATTTCTTGTATGAAATGGAAAAGATATTCAGGGTAATGCAGGTTACTAATGTGGAAGGTGTGAAATTTGCATCTTATCAGCTCAAAGAGTTGTATACCAGTGGTATGAAGAATAGGACAGGGATAGAGATGATGTAGAGGAATCAATTTTATGGGAGCCCTTTTCTAATGTCTTCTTGGATTATTTCTTTCCTCATGAGCTGAGGGAGGCAAAGATGGAGTAGTTTGTGAATCTTAAGCCAGAGAGAATGACTGTCAAGGAATATGCTTTGAAATTTCATCAACTATCAAGGTATGCTTCTGATTTGGTGGCTTACATGAGGACAAGGATCAGAAAGTTCACTTCTGGGCTGGACTGGGATTTAAAATTGGAAAGCAGGACTGTTTTGCTGATTAAGGATATGGACATTTTAAGGTTTACTATTTATATGCAATAGGTGGAAAAAGAGAAGAGAGAATCGATAGAGTTTGGAGATAGGCAGGGTAAGAGGAGCAAGTTCTCTGAGCAAAGTGTTACTTAACAGCAAGGAAGTCAAGATAGAGGTAAATGGAAATAGAAGAAATGAGGGAGTTATGGTTCCTTTCTTTTGCTAGTGCTCTTTATACGAGGCAGTCAGGTGATCGGGGTCAGCAGGGTGGTGACAATTTCCAGGCATAGGGTGGCCAATTTTGTGAATGGGGTCCAGTTGGTTTCCTTATTCCCTTCTTGTCAGTTTTGTGGTCATCCTAACTAAGGTTATTATGATAATGGGAGAGACAAATGTTATAGGTGTATCCAATTAGGCCATCTAATCAGTACTTGTCTTGTTAATAAGGTGGCTACAGGAGAGAATAAGGTTCTTGTTACTTTATCCTCTGCTATAACACTTGGTGGTGCCATATCTGCTTCTATTATTGATCCTAGTTCTAGTGTTGGCCGAAATGGGTTGTATACTTTTGTATGTAGATAGAAATCTTAGATCAATACTAGTATGTTGCAATTCTTTTCCCATGACTTGTATTGTCTACTTGATATGGGGTCTACTCTTTCTTATATGACCCCATATGTGGCTATGTGTATTGATTTTGGTCCCAGAGTTCTTTTAGATCATTTTTCTATTTCTACCTAAGTATTTGACTCAGTTATTGCTAAGAGAGTCTATAGAGGGTGTATGGTATCTATTGGTAGAAAGAAGACTTTGGTGATCCTATTTGAATTGAGTATGGTGGATTTTGATGTTATTCTAGGGATGGATTGGTTAGATTCTTGCAATGTGACTTCTATTGTTTGACCCGTAAGATTATCTTTAAGTTCTCTGGTGAATCGGTTATAGAATGGGATGGTGGTTCCAAAGCTCCTAGGAGGTGGTTTATTTATTATCTTTGAGCTTGAAGATTGATCTCTAAAGTTTGTCTCTATTATTTGGTTTGGGATAAAGATTCTAACTTGGAGGGTCCTTCTTTACAGTCAGTTTTGGTGGTTAATAAGTTTCACAAAGTCTTTCCGAATAATCTTCCTATTGTTCCTCCAAATAGGGAAATAGAGTTTTGTATTGATTTTACTCTGGACACTCGTCCAATATCTATTCCTCTATATAAAATGGCTCCGACTAAGTTGAGGGAATTTAAGGATGTAACAACCCAATTTTTTTGTAACCGAAATGCTGCACGGTGCCTATGACCACAAAGGACCACAAGCTAACCCATGACTGATATCAGTAATTGAGCACCGAATATTATACTATAAAAGATATGGAATATAAGTTGTAAGGAAATAAAGTTCAAAACTGTAACATAATTAATAACATAATGTCTGAACGAGGTATACACATACCTAAATCTGAAATAAACTGTCTAATCATGCTATAGTCTGGAAGCCTCTAACATTGAACTGTCTGAATAAGGAGTTGATGAGACATGTTCCTAACTAACTCTATCTACCGAAATAATATAATAATGAAATAGTCATGTCCTCCAATGAAGAGGACTCACCACTGACTCTGACTGCTGAATGATAGAATGCTACTAATTCTCTAGAGATCATGCTTCTGAACCTATGGTATAAGACACCATAGCATAAATGCGTCTGTACGTTTGAATGTACTAGCATGCAAGTGAGGTAGGCTAATATGTAGGGGTTTACATGCATTAATTACAACTGAATAAGTAACTTGTTCATAACTAATAGAGAATACATGCATGAATATGTGAATTATCACTGAGAGCATGAAGAATACTGAACACTGAGTCTGAATGCTGATTTACTAAGTACATAAGTTATAGATAACTGATACTCTGTGTGACTTTTCTGACAGTCCTAATTTTGATGGAACTAGCTGAGTTCCGTACTAAGCTAAGTGACTCTATCTGACAGTCCTTAATATTGTAAAATTATTTGAGTTTTTTAGTGAGCCAAGTGACTATAGCTGAAAGTACTAAATCTAAGACTAAAACTGTGGGAGAATTCTTCTAACTGATATCCCCCAAATATGATAGTATAGCTGAGTTGGGGTATAGTATAGCTGAGTTGGGGTCCAATCTGTAACCCCAATTGGAAGAGTGTCAATACCGCGCCACTAGTAAGGACAAGCCATGAGTGACCCTCATCTGTCAGTGTTAAGATACCTCATCAACCCTTAACTATTAGTGTTGATGTCTCAACCTATGCAGGCTTAATAGTTCTGAAATGCAAGGATTGCTTCTAATGGGTCACACCTTCTACAACCAGTGTGTTCCCTCATTGTTGCGTTCACTCAGTACTGAATCCTACTCCCAACTAAATAAATACTAAACTGATTAAACAGAACTAAACTAGAATAAGTTCACTGTGTTTCATTGACTGACAGAACACTACTGAGATCTGAGAACTAATTAGGATTACTTAGATTACTGAGATTACTGAGATTCCTGGACTAATATAGAATTTACTGAGTTTTCCTGAGTCATATGACTGACTAAATTCTACTGATTATGGCTTGACTGAGGGTATTTTTAAAACTAACACTGGCTTTTGTCATACTGCTAAATTGTTGAGTATTAAATACCCCCAGGACTCGATAGAATGAGTATTAATAGGACATGAAACTTCTTGAACACATGACCACAGTCAACAATTCATAAAATAATCATTGAGGGATTTCATGAGGCACTTGATAATCATAATCTAGTACATGAACATGAATGCATTTAAACGTGTCATAATTTTATCAATCTAACCTCATGTGCATTCCATCAAATACTTATAAGACATAGCATTATCATGGGAATCATGGTGAACATGCGAGTATAGCATAAACTAATCATTTTGATCACCAAAAGGATCATAAAAGGACCATTAGCATTAAGTAGGCATTTTATCAAACACATGGAAGGCATAGCTTTATAGTTAGTCATGAATAAAAAGCTACCACATCATGACTACATTCAATTTATTCAATTGCAAGGACTTCAATCCACATGTTATCATATTATCAAGGAATACAAAAAGATTTCATCTTGGAAAACATACTCAATCAATAACATGGATACAATTTCAATTCATAGCATTAACATAATTATTTAAATTTTAAAATGGTTTCTTGAACTCCAAGGATGAAAGGGATCCTTAGATGAACACATTCCAAACCTTTGTTGGATGATTTCTGAGAATTAATGGATAGAAAATCTTGAGCCTTGTACTTGAATTTTGAAACTAGGGTTTTGTTGTTCTTGAGAAATTCTTAAAGAACGAATTTACTTAGCCAAAAGAGGGCTAAATTTTGTGTTATGAGGGATGGAGGTTGGGGAAAAACACTGAAATGACCCTAAGGACGTGGTGATTTAATGACTAAAAACTGCCCAGTAGAGTTATAGCCAACCCGGCGCGTCGATGGTACCAACGCGATGCCCGACTCTGCACACCATTATCGTGTTGGTTCATTAGAATTTGCCTTGATCTGGGAAAAAACTATCTCTATCGATGCAATTGGCTATGCGGTGTGCCAATATCGCATCGACTCACTGTTTTGGTCGGTCAAACGTGGTGTAAACTAGGTCCAAAAAATCTGTAACTCGCCCAAGAACCCTTATTGACATTCTTGATCATGAATTAACTAAAATATCCACCTTTAAAGGATGTGAAGGATGCTAAATAAGACTTTTAACTTTTAAAGGCTAAAATGGCACTAAGTCTTAATTACTTAGCTAGAACACTCAAAGTCTGGGACCCCTTGGAAAGCCTAAAGGATAGAATTAAGATAGATATTTTGTGGGATCTTACAATATCTCCATCTTAGGAACATTCATCCTCAAATGGGGCTGACTAAGATGGGAGAACTGATAAACTGAGGTGCATAATGAACTTTGCACTGCTGGAACATGATTTCATGATCAACATGACTAATAAGCTGAATTTATCATACTGAACATGAATATCTGATGCATGAATAACTGACTCATCAATGCATGACTGGGATTACTGATAAGCTGAGTTTTCTCATAATTAGAATGCATTTTCTATGCATTAATACATGATTGAACTTACACATGAATGCATGACTGCATAATGCAGTGGAAATTAATATTTTTTCAATAATTTTTGGAGATTCGGATTCCCCATCCCGAGAGCTACAAGAAGAACTCATTATTTTTATGAATAGAGTTTCGGAGTCAAAAGTTCATCCAAAGCTTAAGGTTTAAGGTATGTGGGTTATGAACAAGAACATCCTTTCGGTCTTGTGCCCAAAATTTATATTACTTTACAAAAATATATGACTTTTTATGTTTTATTATGAATTTTAGATAGTACATTATATCTTATACCACTGTTCTAGAAACTATGATATTTTTTTGATGTCTTGATGATAAATTTCATACATTTTGATGTTAATACCATGTTTAAAGATGAATTTTCCAAATTTCCATATAAATTATGCATGTTTATGATATAAAGTACGAATCTTAAAATATTTTGATCATGTATTATTATATGGGTCATGGAACCCTCATTGAGATTGATGTTTTGAGAATTGATATGCTATATGCATCCTCGTCTTGACTATATTGAAACAATTTAGAAAGATTTGACCTTTTGGTCATCATAGAGTTAAAAATCCACTTTATTAAAGAGATTACAAGCTTTATAATTGATTTTCTTATGACATATGAGATTTCTTTATAGTGAATTTTCTTAAGATTTTGAGCTTAGTATTGGGAGTAGTATTTAGGACCAACTTGGGTACATTACTATAGTTTCATACTCCAAAACTACATGCCACCGTAGGTTGAGATATTTATTTCCACTACACGTGGATAACTGAGATAGTGATCACTGAGATAAGATTGTTCTCTTTCAATGGCAAGGGTAGAACAGCTCTAACCTTATGGGGGAAAGTCGTGGGACATTATGGATGCTCACATGGTGTACATGTCAGTTAGAAGAACCTCCTAAAGAGTCATCCCTCATTCTTAGATTAATTTTACTAATTTAAATAAGATTTGATATGCCAATTTATGATGTATTCTATGGTCCAGATTTCACTAAGATCACTTGATATGAGAATAAGAAAAGAATCTTGATATTTAAAATAATTGTAATGGCTCATGATATTCAGATTTTCATGCTTTATTGTTTATTATGCCTGATCCCAGATTTTAGATTTCTTCAAGCTATATGAGCCAATCACAATTGACATGAGTGATTTAAAAAACTTATGATATTACTGTTATATATATATATACATGTTGCATGCACCCCCATATGGTCGGTACTTTTCAATGGTGCTGACCCACATATTCGTATATGGGCTATATTCTCCTTGTAATGTAGGTAAAAGTTGTAGATCATGTACCATATTTAGTCAGTTTGCAGCTTCTGGTCAGCAGGTGTGAGTCCTTTTGATATAAGGGCTTAAGTCAGTTATACTGTTCGAGAAGTATTGTATTTTCTTTATTCAGTCGTATTGAGTTTAGTTAGTTGGGAGTTATGACTCGACTACCTATAATCAGTATTAGTAGAGGCTTCATAAACAGTCAGTAAAAGTTGATGTATTTAGTTTTGATTTTTTTTTTGTAAAAGCAGCGTTGTAATCTTATAAAGTTAAGATTTGTATTGATCAAGTTCATAGAAGTTTTATGTTTTCACCAATTTTATACAGATTTATACAATTTAATCAGTTGCTTATAAGTTATGCCAGTAGAAGGGTTAGCTTGGGGTCACTTGTGACCCTAAGCACCATGTGAAGTCTTGGGACCCGATTTCAGGGCGTTACAAACTTAGTATCAGAGCACATAGTTCAAGTGTCCTAGGGTGTCTGTTTAGTAGAGTTTTGTGGAATGGTACTAAGCCGTCTGTACTTTTGTTTGAGAGGCTACAGGGCATTTAGGAAATGTCTCTATTCTTTCAAGTCTTAAATCATGCTATAGAAAGGTTCTCCAAGAAACTTGTACAGATTCTCATCTTACTTCATTTGGGCCATCTTTGCCTTATTTCCAAGGTATCAGAAATAGTTGAGCTTAATTCTCCATAGATAGTTATGGAATTGTAAGAGAGCTAAAAAATGTATTCAATCAGTACTTTTAAGGTTTGAAAACTGAAGTGCTTTATCAGGCCTATAGAAATCATGCACTAAGACCGAGTCAGATATGCTTTCAAATTTCTCCTCAGAATCTATAATGATAATCTATAGTTCTCTGTCTATGTACTGTTCTTGAGCTAACATGTTTGGCAAGTTCTAATTTCCTCCCCAGATAATGCTCTTATAATTGCTAGCAGAAGTTTCATAAAGTGGCTTAAGAGGAACCTTCTAGTGTGTGATAAGTCCCTTAAATTTAAGTTATACCCTCGTTCTTATGAGTTATTCAATTAAAACAAAGTGAGGTGTATTCTTAGATCATCGAATATCATGTGTCAAGTTTCTATATCTTGTACTATGTAATCTTGTTGTCAAGGTGTTTTTGAAATTCAAAGTCTAGTGAAGCTGTGTGGGGCCTAATTCGATTCACTAGCATAGTTGCTTTGTTATTCATCTAATTTTCTTGTTCAGAACACCAAATCAAATTCTAGTGAAGCCATGTGGGGATCTTTCGATTCACTAGCATAGTTACTTTGTTATTTATCTCATTTTCATGTTCAAATACAAAACCAAAGTCTAGTGAAGCCATGTGAGGCCTATTTTGATTCACTAGCAACTTGTTGTTTATCTTATTGTTCTTGTGATAGTTGAAAGTGTGGGTTTAGAAGTATAGTGACAAGAAAGGTGGTATGGGAGATTTATTTAATACATATACCTAAATTTTTCACTTATGATTGAATTAGTAATGAAGTGATGTACCCTTGTTTGCTAGTTTAGTGAAAGGTAGAGAAGGAGTTATTAGTTAAGGTAGATTGTTATTTGCTTGGGGTAAGGAAAGAGATATTGACAGTATTTGTGGTATTATAAAAGTATAGGTTATTGATGAAAGTATTTGGTGGTTGAGTGAGGTTTCCTTGAGGTTACAGAAAGGAGTTTAGCTAAAATTTATAGATCCATGAAAGAAGTTTAGGTGTATAGAGAGGTAAATAATAATGATGTGTAAAAGGAGGATGCGTTAGTAGATATAAATAAGATAGGCCATATAATTTTTCTCAATTATTATTATTATGAGGATTTAGTGGACTAGTGTTTCTTGATGTCTTATTTTATTGTTTCCAATTGAGAATAGTATATGAGGTTGTGATATTCATCATGGTTAGAACTAGACATGAAGTTTGAATAGTAGATGATGACCTAGGAGGGAATAACGATTGCTTTGTTAGTGATGCTAGTTATATAGAGGTGAACTAATAGGCTTGAAATAGTGAATGCACGAATTTAAGTTTATTGATTTGAGATTAAGTATGATGTTGTACATATGAGGTAGAGGTGTGCCCAAGGTTATATAAGGTTGCATTATTTTCTAAGTTTATTAAGTATTATATGTGGTTAGTAGTACCCTTGAGTTTTAAGTGGAAGAAGCATAGTATTCCAATGTATGAAATTTCCTATCCTGTGATTCATACTTGAGTACATGACTTACAATGAATATCCTAGTGATAGGATAGCTTATGATGCATTAAGCATGTTCATATGAGTCACTTAAGGTAATACATGCTAAGAGTTCTTGAATCCATCAAGTTGTAGTGGTCGATTTTGCAAGGGTCATCTTTGAACGAGTATAACTCGATGTTAATGTGGTATTTTGGCTGATTTAGACCCACCAAATTGTAGAGAATCGAATTAGATTTCTAACGATACCAATTTTCCTTAACCCAATACCCGACCGAAAAGTTATGTCCATTTTTATGAGAGACAGCAAGCATAGGCGATTGGTTAGGCGCCGCCCAACCTAGCTTAGGCAATCACTTAGGCGCCACCTAAGTCAGTTCCAGGTGCCAAAGACACTCCGTTTTGAGTTATTTTAAGGGTAATTAAGTCTTTTAACACTCCTTATACGTCCCTAAACTTAACCCTATGAAATATATAGCTTCCAAACATATTACAACCCTATTATCATCTCAAAGCTCATCACCTAAGAGCACTAAAAGAGAAAAACAACTAGGGTTGCGTAACTAAGCTTGAAGATCTGATTTCAAGGAAATTCCTCTGTCAATCATCAAGAATCTTCCTTCTAAAGTATGCATGAGTTGATTTATGGATCCCTTTCATCCGTTAAGCTCAAAAACCCTCTTTTTCATTATAAAGTATGATTTCTATATTGTTGGGTGTTGATGATCATGTTGTTGATATTGGGTGATTCCCAAGATGGAATCTTTATATGTTTCTTTGAATTTCATGATATCATAT
>NC_061116.1:125038024-125040620 GCF_002878395.1 Capsicum annuum
CATATTAGTCAGTTAGTGTTGTTCATGCATGAAACCCTTTATGTTCAGCCTACCTTCCTCGTAAACTCAGTACTACAGTTGTACTGAAGCATTTGCGCTATGATGCTTTCTTTTTATGTTACACCATAGGTTCCGAGACACGAGCTCCAGCCCAACAGTAGCGGTAGCATTCCAGTCGCAGAGACACAGTGAGTCCTCATTGATTCAAGGATAATATGATTTGATTCATTTATTTATTTCTTCAATTCAGTTTTACGGAGTTAGTTGGAGACATGTTCCTTTAACTTCTTATTTAGATAGTTTAGAGGCTTTCAGATTTATGTTCAGATTTACGTTCAGATTGAGTTGTTTTGGGTATTTTCACCTGCATGATTGTATTCAGTTGAACGTTATGGCCTTACAGTTCTATATATTCTTCATTATTATATCATGAATTGCAGTATACAGGTACAGATATTAGTCATGGATTAGCTTGTGGTCCCTCAGGGTCATGAGCACCGTGTAGCTTTCCGGTTCAGCGAATTGGGGTGTTACAAACTTATTATCAGAGCCTAAGGTTCAATAGAGTCCTAGGAAGTATAAAAGCCAAATCTAGTAGAGTCTTGTACATGGGTGTGTTGCACGCCATATTTATGTGCGGGAGGCTATAAGATGTTTTAGGAATAGTCCCCTTTCTTCATTATTCATGTCATGCTAGTGAGCATAATCACAAGTTAAACTCTCCGCCTAATCCATTTTTCTCTCATTTCAGACCATGGCCCCAAAGAGAAGAAACCAGCCAGCTTCTCAGCCCGAAGATCTTTTGGGTGCACATGTTTCCTATGCGGAGTTTAGAGCCGCATTTACCATACTTGCTCAGTCCATGGCTGTACAGACTGAACAACCACCAGTTATTCCAGCCAATCCAGTGGACAATCCCAAAGCAGCTAGGGTTTGGGACTTCACTCGGATAAACCCTCCATCTTTCCATAGGTCTAAGTCTAATAAGGACCCTCAGGAGTTCATTGACCAAGTCCAGAAGGCCAATGACATCATGGGTGTTACTTCTATTGAGAGTGCTGAGTTAGCCGCCTACCTGTTATAGGATGTTGCTCATAATTGGTACAAATAGTAGAAGTTTGAGAGGTTAGATGATACAGGCCCTATCGAGTCGGAGGAATTTGTCACAGCCTTCTTAGATAGATTATTTCCCCAAGAGCTGAGGAAAGACAAATTTCTTGAGTTCATCAACCTCAGGCAGCAGAATATGATGGTTAGGGAGTATTCTCTCAGATTTACTCAGCTAGCCAGGTATGCTCCTTATGTGGTTGCAGACAATAGAGCTAAGATGAGCAAGATCGTGTTAGAGGTCAACAATAGTATGGTAAATGAGTGTAGGTCTGCGATGCTGAGCGGTGATATGACCTTAGCCAGACTCATGACCCATGCCCAGCAAGTAGAAGAGCAAAAATTTAAGACTAGGGAGAGGTAGAATAAGAGAGCAAGGTCAGGTAATTTAAACTTTGCTTACCCCAAGTCAGATGGAGAAAACTGTTCTCAGTTTCACTCTAAGTCTTCCGTTCCAGCTCCTTCCTCTGCCAGCTCTCCAGTGCCGAAGTTTAGAGACAGCAATAGAGACAAAGCGCCAGGCTCTAAATCTTAGGGCAGTGTTAGCAGTGCCCGAACGAATCCCCTTTGTCAGACTTGTGGTAAGAACCACAAGGCATTTGCAGAGCCGGTGGTGATGTCTGTTTTAGTTGTGGCAAGCCAGGCCACAGCATTAGGGAGTGTCTGCAGTCAAGTATTCAGGGTCAGCAAAATCATTCTATAGCTCAGTCCAATCGCTCGAACTAGTAAGGTGCCATTTTTAGTGCTACCAGTGGGCAACGCCCAAACAGACTCTATGCTCTTTAGTCCCGGAAGGATCAAAAAAATTCTCCTGATGTCGTTACTGGTATGTTACATACTTTCCATATTTATGTTTATGCTTTGCTAGACCCAGGTGCATCTTTGTCTTTTGTTACTCCATACATAGCAGGCAATTTTGGAATCAGTCCTGAAGTCCTAGCAGAGCCCTTCTCAGTCTCTACCTCAGTGGGTAAAACCATCATATCCCGATGGGTATACAGGAATTGCCCGGTTATGATATCTCAGAAATCTACGTCAGCAGATTTAGTGGAGTTAGAGATGACAGATTTTGATGTCATTCTCGGCATGGATTGGCTTCATTCCTGCTATGCCATAGTCGACTACAGAAATAGGATAGTTCAGTTTCAGTTCCTGAATGAGCCCATCCTAGAGTGGAAGGGTAGCATTTCAGCGTTCAGAGGTCAACTTATTTCCTACCTTCGAGCAAGGAAAATGATTTCTAAGGGGTGTGTGTATCATCTCGTACATGTTAAAGATTCCTGTTCTGAATATCCTAGCCTCGAAACAGTCCCTGTTGTTAATGAATACTCAGATATCTTTCCCAAAGATCTTCCAGGCATTCCTCCCGAAAGGGAAATAGACTTCGGCATAGACCTTCTTCCGGATACTCAACCTATTTTTATTCCGCCATACAGAATGGCACCATCAGAACTTAAGAAACTAAAAGATTAGTTGAAGGATCTCTTAG
>NC_061116.1:125040720-125046111 GCF_002878395.1 Capsicum annuum
CTGAGTATTCATTAACAACAGGGACTGTTGTTAATGAATACTCAGATATCTTTCCCAAAGATCTTCCAGGCATTCCTCCCGAAAGGGAAATAGACTTCGGCATAGACCTTCTTCCGGATACTCAACCTATTTTTATTCCGCCATACAGAATGGCACCATCAGAACTTAAGAAACTAAAAGATTAGTTGAAGGATCTCTTAGATAAGGGATTCATCAGACCTAGCATTTCCCCATGGGGTACGCCAGTATTATTCGTGTGCAAGAAAGACAGTTCTCTCAGGATGTGCACTGATTACCGTCAACTCAACAAGGTAACGGTTAAGAATAGATATCCTTTTCCCAGGATTGATGATCTATTCGACCAACTTTAGGGTGCCAGTTACTTCTCCAAGATAGACCTTAGATCAAGGTATTATCAGCTCAGAGTTAGAGAATGTGACATTTTGAAGACATCTTTCCGTACTTGATATGGTCACTTTGAATTTTTAGTCATGTCATTTGTTCTTACCAATGCCCCTGCAGATTTTATGGATTTGATGAACTGTGTATTCAAGCAGTACTTGGACATGTTTGTCATAGTCTTCATAGATGATATTCTGGTCTATTCTCGCACAGAGCGTGATCATGCAGACCATATAAGGATTATTCTTCAGACTCTCAGGGATCACTAGTTATTCGCTAAGTTTAGCAAGTGCAAATTTTGGCTAAGATCAGAAGCATTCCTTGGCCATATTGTTTCCGGTGATGGCATTAGAGTAGATTCTCATAAAACCAAGGCTATAAGAAACTGGCCCAAACCCGTATCTCCATCAGATATTAGGAGTTTCTTGGGTTTGGCTGGCTATTACAGATGGTTTGTCGAGGGATTGTCTTCTATTGCATCTCCTATGTCCAGATTGAATCAGAAGAAGATTAAGTTTCAGCAGTCAGATTCATACGAGAAGAGCTTTCAAGAGTTGAAGACTCAACTCACCTCCACTCCAGTTCTAACTATTCCAGATGGTTCAAACAGTTTTGTAGTCTATTGTGATGCATCCAGAATGGGTTTAGGTTGTGTCCTCATGCATCATAGTAAGGTCATAACCTATGCCTCCAGACAGTTAAAGCCACATGAGAAGAATTATCCTACTCATGATCTTGAGTTAGCAACGGTAGTTTTTGCCTTGTAGATTTGGAGGCATTATCTCTATGGAGTTCATGTAGATGTCTTCAGAGACCATAAAAGCCTCCAGTATGTCTTTTCCTAGAAAGATCTCAATCTTCACCAGAGAAGGTGGTTAGAGCTCTTGAAGGATTACAACATAAGTGTTCTTTATCATTCGGGCAAGGACAATGTTGTGGCCGACGCTCTCAGTCGACTCTCCATGGGTAGTATTTCTCATGTTGAGGATAATAAGAAAAAGATGGCTCAAGAGATCCATCAGCTTGACAGACTAGGCCTTTTCTTAGTTGATTCTTCAGAGGGTGGTGTATCTGTTCATATTAGTTCAGAGTCATCTCTAGTTTCTGAGGTGAAAGAGAAACAAGACAGGGATCCTAGCCTTGTCAAGCTCAAAGAGTTAGTTCAGAATTAGAAATTCGAGGTTTTTTCCCAAGGGGGAGATGGTGTTCTTCATTGTTAGAGTCGTCTATATGTTCCAGGTGTAGATGAATTGAGGCAGTGAATACTTTCAAAAGTGCATGGTGCGCGATACTCTATTCATCCAAGGGCCACTAAGATGTACCATGACATGTGGGAGATCTATTGGTGGAGTGGGATGAAGAGAGATGTTACAGAGTTTATGGATAAGTACTCTACATATCAGGAGGTTAAGATAGAGCATCAGAAACCTAGTGTTTCTATGCAAGAGTTCACCATTCCTACTTGGAAGTGGGAAGAAGTTAACATAGACTTCATGATGGGTTTTCCTAGAACTCGTCATCAGCATGATTCAGTCTAGATCATTATAGATAGAATGACCAAGTTAGCTCATTTCCTTCCTATTCGTACTTCTTATTCCGCCAAGGATTATGCCAAACTCTATATCAGAGAGTTAGTCAGGTTACACGATGTTCCAATATCTATCATCTCAGACAGAGGTACCCAGTTCACTTCTCACTTTTGGAAAGCATTCCAAAAGGGTCTCGGTACCTAAGTCCATCTCAGCATAACATTTCATCCTCAGACAGATGGTCAAGAAGAGAGGACCATTCAGACTCTTGAAGATATGCTAAGGGCATGTGCAATTGACTTCAAGGGAAGTTAGGATGACCATTTTCCTTTGATTGAGTTTGCATACAACAATAGCTATCATTCTAGTATTCAGATGGCTCCATTCAAAGCTCTTTATGGTAGGAGATGTAGATCTCTGATTGGTTGGTTCGAAGTTAGTGAGGCCTCAATCATAGGTCCTGACTTAGTATTTGATGCCTTAGAGAAAGTTTAGTTGATCAGAGAGAGACTCCAAGCTGCTCAGAGCTGATAAAAGTCCTATGCAGATGTTCATAGAAAGGATCTCGAGTTCGAGGTCAATGACTATGTCTATCTTAAGATCTCTCCCATGAAGGGAGTGAAGAGGTTCAGCAAGAAAGGGAAACTCAGTCCCTGGTATGTCGGTCCCTTCAGAATTCTTTGTCGCTTCGGCAAGGTAGCTTTTGAGCTTGAGTTGCCTTCAGATATAGCCTCAGTCCATCCAGTCTTCCATGTCTCTTTGCTAAAGAAGTGCATAGGTGACCCAACAGTTGTTGTCCCTATTCAGAGCATCGACATTCAGAACAGCCTCTCCTACGAAGAGATTCTAGTCAAAATCTTAGATTATCAGACTCGTAGATGAGGAACAAAGAATTCCCTATAGTCAAGGTTCTTTGGCAAAATCAGTCTCATGAGGGAGCTACTTGGGAAACAGAAGCAAATATACGTACCAAGTATCCTTACCTCTTTCCCGCCAATTCAGATCAAGCTCAAGGTAACAGTTCTCTTTAAGCTTATTCAGTTTCACGTTCATATTTCCAGTATAAACTTGGTACCTATTAACCGTTTCATACTCAATCATGCATTCATGTGTCAGTAGTCCCTGCATCAGATATGCACGATTTCAGTATGTTTAGAATGTCAGTCATGAGATCAAGTTTCAGTTCTTTATGTTCAGTTCAGGTTCTATTGTCTTGTATCCCTTCTCAGTAAATTCTCATTCAAGGACGAATGTTTCCAAGAGGGAGATATTATAATACTCCGTATGTTTCTAAGATAGGAAGTGAATAAGTATTCCTATGTATAAAATCTCCTATCCTGTGATTCATACTTAAGTACATGACTTACAATGAATATCCTAGTGATAGGATAGCTTATGATGCATTAAGCATGTTCATATGAGTCACTTAAGGTAATACAAGCTAAGAGTTTTTGAATCCATCAAGTTTTAGTGTTCGATTTTGTAAGGGTCATCTTTTAACGAGTATAACTCGATGTTAATGTGGTATTTTGGCTGATTTAGACCCACCAAATTGTAGAGAATCGAATTAGATTTCTAACGATACCAATTTTCCTTAACCCAATACCCGACCGAAAAGTTATGTCCATTTTTATGAGAGACAGCAAGCATAGGCGATTGGTTAGGCACCGCCCAACCTAGCTTAGGCAATCACTTAGGCACCACCTAAGTCAGTTCCAGGTGCCAAAAACACTCCGTTTTGAGTTATTTTAAGGGTAATTGAGTCTTTTAACACTCCTTACACGTCCCTAAACTTAACCCTATGAAATATATAGCTTCTTAATATATTACAACCCTATTATTATCTCAAAGCTCATCATCTAAGAGCACTAAAAGAGAAAAACAACTAGGGTTGCGTAACTAAGCTTGAAGATCTGATTTCAGGGAAATTCCTCTGTCAATCATCAAGAATCTTCCTTCTAAAGTATGCGTGAGTTGATTTATGGATCCCTTTTATCCATTAATCTCAAAAACCCTCTTTTTCATTATAAAGTATGATTTCTATATTGTTGGGTGTTGATGATCATGTTGTTGATATTGGGTGATTCCCAAGATAGAATCTTTATATGTTTCTTTGAATTTCATGATATCATATGAGTTGGAAACATGTAAATTTGGTTGTTCATGATGTATAATTTGATGATTTCACCTATTCTTAAGATGTGCATGTAAGGTATTTGATAAAATGCCTAAGAAACTAGAAATCATGCAATATTGCTAAATTGTGACTAAGTGAAGGATTCATGATATCCCTTTACGTTCCAATGACTTCTATGTTGGTAATGTGTCTTGTAAATGTTGTTGGAATACTCATGAACTATTCTTATGAGATTATGCTATGTTTACTTGCAAATCCTACTTATGAACAATATGTATGATAACCATGTAATCCACATGAACTTCCATGCTATTGGTATGTGTTTCCAATATGATTATGCAATGAACATGACATTAAGATTGTGCAAGTATTTCCATGTGATATGAAATCCTTTCCATGCAATACATTGTTGATAAAAATGCTTAGTATGAGATCCCTACTTATGATATTATAAATTATGGACTCTACTCTTATGATCAAGTCATTCATGTGTGTTAGTTTCCTTCCATCGAGTCCTAGAGGTACTTGTACCCGAAAACTATAGCTGTGTGCCTAGATCCATGTCATGTTTCATGATATCCGATTTCAAGCTATGATTCCATAGACTTTAGTCAGTCATGTGACTCAGGAAAACCTCATGATCTTAGTCAGTTGTCAGATATCAGTAACATTCTGCCAGTCAATGGAATTTAGTAAGATTAAGTCATGGACAGTCAGTTATTCATTTCCAGTCCCTCCAGATGGGAGTAGAGGTTAGCACCGAGTGAACCCAAGGATGGGAACTCACCTGCCAGTTCAGGGTGTGATTCTTAGTAGTCTTCCTTGTGTTCCAGAACTACGTAGCCAGCGTAGGTTGAGACATCTTAACCCATCAGATTAGGGTTGATGAGGTGGTTTAACCTGTCAGTTTAGGGTTCCCACCGCTCTTATTGAGTACCTGCCAGATAAGGGTAACTCACAGGCTGTCCTTACCCGTGGCATGGTATGACACCCCTCTAGTCAGGGTAGAGATTGGACCCCAGCTTAGCCATAACGGTATACATGAGGCATGTCGGTTAAACACTACTTCCCACAGTTTCAGTATCAGTCTTAGTAAAAAAACTCAGGGCGTTCTTCAGATTCCAGTATATACAGGACTGTCAGATAAAGTTATCCATGTTATCAGTTTCAGTATCAGTCATGACAGTTATCAGTAAACTATGTATTAGCTTACAGGTCATGCTATCACATATTCACGGTCCCAATTTTTATATATGTGTGTTTGCACTCCCATGTTCATATTAGTCAGTTAGTGTTGTTCATGCATGAAACCCTTTATGTTCA
>NC_061116.1:125049111-125242108 GCF_002878395.1 Capsicum annuum
CATATTAGTCAGTTAGTGTTGTTCATGCATGAAACCCTTTATGTTCATCCTACCTTCCTCGTATACTCAGTACTCTAGTTGTGCTGACGCATTTGCACTACGGTGCTTTCTTTTCATGTTACACCATAGGTTTCGAGACATGACCTCCAGCCCAGCAGTAGCGGTAGCATTCCAGTTGCAGAGATACAGTGAGTTCTCATTAATTTGAGGATAATATGATTTGATTCATTTATTTATTTCTTCATTTCAATTTTATGGAGTTAGTTGGAGACATGTTCCTTCAACTCCTTATGCAGATAGTTTAGAGGCTTTCAGATTTATGTTCATATTAAAGTGTTTTGGGTATTTTCACCCACATGATTGTATTCAGTTGAACCTTATGGCCTTACAGTTCTATGTATTCCATATTATTATGTTATGATTTGCAGTATACAGGTACATATATCAGTCATGGGTTAGCTTGTGGTCCCTCGGGGTTATGTACACCGTGTAGCATTCCGATTCAGTGAATCGGGGTGTTACAAGTACATGGTACTCTGGATAGCCAAGTTAAGGATGATATATGAAAGAGGTTGTTCAAGAATGAAGTTAGTACGTTCGAAATATAGCTTATACGTGCGAGTGTAGCATTTAAGTGTGGACCGTTAGAGCAAAAATATTCTGACTCACTCCTAGGAATGTGAGATAGATCCATAAGTTTATAAGATGGCTTTAATCTAAGGGGGAGATAGTATAATACCCTTTATGATTCTAGCTCATTTTAGTTCCTTGTTGTATGAAAAAAAATAGGTCCCAGAACTTAGAAATTTTCAGCTAAGTGCCAAGACTTAGTCTTTCCAAAGCCTTCAAACTTTGAGGATTTTGTTCATGACGTTCCCGACCTTCGAAAGTTAATTTTCAAGGTGATTCATGATCAGGGGAGTCAATAGTACATCTTGGGTGAGTTTTGGACTTTTTGGACCATGTTTAGGGCATATTTGGATGGCCAAACTAGTAGCATCATGCGATATGCATGCTCTATTCCGGTGCTCTATAGCTTGCGACGCACGCTCCACTGCACGCTTTCTTATTTTTTTCTCCAGCTCCTATTTCATCGTATTTAAGGGCCAATGCTTATATACTTCATGCATATTCAAGCTCATTCTTAACTTTTAGTAAGTAACCACTTTACTCATGTTTCAGAGTATGACCAGTTTTTAGAAGTCCTGATACTAGTGAAGTTCGCATTATATCATATATTTCCTAAGCTTAGATTTCTTTAATAAATCCATGTCTTTGACATTCTATTCTTCAGGCCTCAGATAAGTGTTAAAGTAATGTGTTGTAGTCTTTCGTGCTTCAGGTTCTTATGTGTTAGCCCTTTGGTGACCTCTTTCTATGTTAAGATAGTGGCGATGATAGTGGATAAGAAATGGTTTAGATGAGAGAGAGTTGATGACTGTCATG
The DNA here is from genome assembly GCF_002878395.1 of Capsicum annuum. NCBI lineage: Eukaryota > Viridiplantae > Streptophyta > Magnoliopsida > Solanales > Solanaceae > Capsicum > Capsicum annuum. The sequence goes on from NC_061116.1 coordinate 125,050,558, forward strand.
ACCCAAATCGGGGCCCTGTCCATAATGAGCATTCCAAACCATGAAGGCCCAAAACACCCCTATCTATTTGATAATCTTGCACAATATTCATATAAGAAAATAACATGCGGAATTATACATCGAATATGGAAACATGGTCATACTCTGAATTAGTTTAACAATGAAGGAAAACTCCAATAATATCAAAACATCATCTGACTCAGTCTGCGAAATCTCTACTACATGAAAATCTTACAACGGTCTAAAGCTGGGAAATGGCCCCCAATAGACCAATACTGAAATAAAAGTCATAATCTGAAAAGACAAGCCTTCTGGAATAGAGAAGGCTCACCACTGCACAATCTGATCACTTGTTTGAATTATCTACTACTTATCTGGACCCCTAGACTGAACTTCAGAACCTGGAGGGAAGAGGAGGGGTTAATACAGATGTACTGGTATGCAGAGAAAATCCAAAATACTTATTTATAATCAACATATATGAGAGAAGTTTAAAATATTCATAAACTAATCATATAATAAGAAATCACATGGGCATTTTAAAATACTCTGTGAAAATCATCATGACTATGAGAAATCTGTATTACATCTGCGTTAGGTGGTATACCCTACAACTCTAAAAAATTCCATGGGCTATATGGAAACTTCCATTAACTCAACAACGAATCCCCCAACCCAAGTGTGACGCAAGGGTCAGAGTCTCTGACTCTACTATGCCACACGGCTATCACCAGCGTACAATAATAATCTACCTGTATCGGCAAATACGATTTCAGGCTAAGAGTTGCTTGAACTCGCACCTTCTTCGGGTAACCACCTAACCCTCTTTAAGCCCCTTTTTAAAACTCTATCAAAACATGTAGTCTCTGAAAACATGCTCTGAAAACATACTCTGAAAACATAATCTGTTATGGCATAAATACATATGGTATCGTCATACCATTCACGTGCAAGTCACATCTCTGAGCCATTATTAGCAAACAAAAATCTCTGTTTCAAGAAGTATGCTCGGTTCCACCATGTCAATAAATCACTTCAAGAAAACTCATGTATACACATGCAAATAACTCTTTTGTCAACAATTCAACAAAAAACAATGGTGGTCATTCCCAAAGCCTTGTTCTCATGCAATTCTTCTCTTTGACTCAAAACATAATCACATCAAGACACCCTCTCAATAACTCTAAAACAATGTTTCAAATTCCATGACATTTCAAATCACAAAAACATTCATTTCTATTCTCTATTCAATGAAGCCAAAATCTTTAATTTATTACAAAAGAGGGAGTCCATAATTCATGCTCTCAAACAAAGATCAAATCTTAGTTTCATACATATCGTTTACAAGTAAATCATTTTAGGGGGAAAGGCCACCCTAACAAAGTCATAATAGCATTTAAACCTTCGAAACACATAATCTATAGTATAGTTTTCAAAACACCCATAAAATACATGCATTAAAAACTTGAATCATGCTTTAACAAATTTCAAGCCCATGTAGTTTTTAGGATAAACCCCGCGTACCTTAATTTATGACTCTTGAATGAATTCGTGCTTTAGGGATGCTATTCGAGCAATTGATGGGTGCTTCTTGTATCCCTTGCAATGGGGATTTATAAATCTCAAAGAATTATTAAAAACCCACGGTGAAATCTTAAGATATTTTTATCTTTGGGTTGAAACTCTAAAAAGTATTCTTGGTGATTTTGAGAGAGATTGACTTTATTTTGGTGTTTGGGAGATTTAATCCTATGTTATGTCTGAATAGGGGGTGGAAAATACCATTTTTTTCCTTAAAACTGTGAAAACAGGACCTGAAAATTGGGTGCGTGTGTCACACGCAAATTGCGCGATACTACTATCTCAGACACGAAAATGGCCATAACTTTTCTTTCAGGTATCAGATTTGGATGAAATTTGTATCATTGGAAAGCTAATTCAAAGAGATTTCATTTGATATATAGTAGGCCACCCAGTTCACCATATAAAATTAGTTATGGTCGATTGAAGTTGACCCAAGTTTTGACACTTACTAAAACTCGAACGATAGGAAATCTTTCAACTTGACCTTAAGTTAGGGGACCTCTATGATCTAAATTCATGCTAAAATAAGTTCCCTAACTACATAATATATAAACATAAAATTTTTTTGTAGGATTTATGGCTTTTAGAATATCAACGCGTAGAAATGACAGTTTTCGTTCTAGCTTAAAATTTGGGGTGTTACAATGACCATCATAAAGAAAGATTGTTTATGCTTTTCTATCTAAGGATAAAGTGTGAAGTAAGATTGAGGCCAAGTTTTTGATACATGTTATGGTTAGTTAAAATTTCTGAGTATATTCTTAAGAATAGTGCAAGAAAGTTGTTATTGATTAAGGTTTAGAGAATATACGAAGTATTCCTTTATGCGGTTCTTCCTTGAAATTTATACATGTTTTTAATGATAGGCTTCAATGTGATGTTGGGTGTACGTGAACGGATGCAATAGGCGTTAGTGAATCAATAGTAAGTGTTTCGAGTTAGTCATTGAAGTGGTAAGGCATGTTATGCTTAGGGTGTGAACCCTAAAAAGATATATAATATTGAACCTTGTGGTTTACACTAGTATTGTAGTTTGGAATGTTGTGTCTTGTGATTTGGTGTTAGGATTGATCATGGTGATAGAACTTAGTTTAGTTTAGATCTTAGTAGAAAGATTTAGCAGTGCCAATATGAGAATCATAAGTTGAATCAAATGAGTATGGTATTTAAGGGGAATAGTATAGTTGAGACAGAATTTGAGAGGTTATGCTAAGTTTGAAAGTAAGAAGTTGCATTGCTCAAATCCTAGAAATTCTAGCATTCTTATAATCTCGATGTCCATGTTTCAAGCTATAGTGTTGTAGCAATATTGTAATCTCTTATTCAGATGTCTTGTTGAAAGCATGCTCATAGTTCTTTGCTCACTAATATGATCATTACTTCCTAAAAGAGTGTTGAAGAAATACCCTATTTGGGTGTGAGCATTCAGTATGAATCAGTTCGTACAACCAGCAGTCCAGTTTAACTGTCAGATAGATAAATTTCTATAGTTTTCCATTTTTCCGATTTATTCTAGTATTACTACTTGAAGTTTCCTGAGTATATCCATTCCAATAAGTAATGTCTTTGAATGCATGTTAATTATGAATTCATCTCAGTTTATCCATCAGTCTCTGTTTTAGATATTAAGTCATGATTCAGTTCGTAAGTACCCTGTGCAGTATCTCAGTCTCTTCCTAGTATATTCACCAAATTATTATCATTCGGGGCTGAACGATCCCAAGAGAATGATTTTGTAATGCCCCGAGTTTTCATTTCATAAACCTCTCATCTTTTCTCATGAGAGGAGATCCAGCACAAAGTAATGGTTACTCATAAGTTCACACTCTCATTTTTATCCTAGCCATATAGCGATTTTCATGAGAATTTATGCACTTGTAGATTAGTTCAGTAGCTCATTACGTTTGAGATTCAGTGATTTGGTTTATATCAGTTGTACATGATATCTCAAAGACCAAGCTTCCTCTGTATTTTAGCTTAATTATTCACATTCGAGGTCGAATGTTCCCAAGGGGAGATAATGTAATACCCTGTATTTTCGTGCTAGAATTCTAACCGTTATTTCTATGTGTCTAATCTCTAATCCAAGTTATTCTCATGTGAATATAAGTTTCATGATCATTATCTTAGTCTATCGAGTAGTTTAGAGGTGAAAAATATCCATAGCAATGACCTAGAACAAATTTGAGCTAAGATCAATTGATTCATACAAAGTTTGACATTCGATTCTACAAGGGTCTACTTCAAACATGTATATCTCTTTATATACATGTAATTTTTCATCACAAGACCTATAAAGTTCTATATAATTTAATTAGCTTACCAACGATACCAATTTCGCAAAAATCCGATATCCGAGCGAAGGGTTATGGACATTTTAGTGGTGAGGCAGTAGCACCATGCGATAAGCGTGGGACACACGCTCTATTGCACGCTAGCAATTTTTAGGTGTTATTTCCACGGTTTTAAGGACAAAAGTGGTATTTTAGACCCCCTATCCAGCTGAAACACGGGATCAAACTACCATAACACCAAAATAAGTTTACTTTCTCTCAAAATCACCAAGAACACTCATTAGGGTTTCAACCTAAAAATCCAAATATCTCAAGATTCAACCGTACGCTTTCGATAATTTTTGGAGATTCGGATTTCCCATCCCGAGGGCTACAAGAAGCACTCATTGTTTTCATGAATAGAGTTTCGGAGTCAAAAGTTCATACAAAGCTTAAGGTTTAAGGTATGTCGGGTTATGAACAAGAACACCCTTTAATTCTTGTGCCCAAAATTTACATTACTTTACAAAGATATATGACTTCTTATGTTTTATTATAAATTTGAGATAGTAAATTATATCTTATACCCTTGTTCAAGAAACATTGATATTTTTTTGATGTCTAGATGATAAATTCCATAAGTTTTGATGTTAATATGATGTTTAAAGCTAATTTTTCCAGATTTCCATATAAATTATGCATGTTTATGATATAAAGTATGAATCTTGAAATGTTTTGATCTTGTATTGTTATATGGGTCATGGAACCTTCATTGAGATTGATGTTTTGAGAATTTATATGCTATATGCATCCTCGTCTTGACTATTTAGAAACAATTTAGAAAAATTTGACCTTTTGGTCATCATAGAGTTAAAAATCCACTTTACGAAAGAGATTACAAGCTTTATAATTGATTTCCTTATGACATATGGATTTCTTTAAAGTAGATTTTCTTGAGATTTCTTAGCATAGTATAGGGAGTATTATTTAGCACCGAGTTGGGTACGTTACTATGATTTCATACTCCAGAACTACGTGCCACTGTAGGTTGAGATATTTATTTCCACTATACGTGGATAACTGAGATTGTGATCACTTAGATGAGATTGTTCTATTCCGATGGCAAGGTAGAACAGCCCTAACCTTAAGGAGGCAAGTTGTGGGATATCATGGATGCTTACATGGTGTACATGTCAGTTAGAAGAACCTCCCAAAGAGTCGACCCTCATTCTTAGATTAATTTTATTAATTTAAATGAGATTTGATATGCAAATTTATGATGTATTCTATGTTCTAGATTTCACTAAGATCACTTGATGTGACAATAAAAAAAGAATCTTGATATTTGAAATAAGTGTAATGGATCATGATATTCACATTTGCATGATTTATCGTTTATTATACATGATCCCATATTTTAGATTTCTTGAAGCTATATGAGACAATAACAATTGACATGCGTGGTTTGAAAAACTTACGATATTACTGTTATATATATATATATACATGTTGCATTCACCCCCATTTTAAGACCCCATAAAATCGTTGCTTTTGAGTTCAGCTCATTTGGCTTTACAAGCCTCAAAACTTAGCAAATTTTCATAAGTGTTCAACACTTAGTCTCATTTTAGACCTCCAAACTTTGGGGATTTATTTGGCAACCTTCCTTACCTTCTTTTTTTGATTTTAAAGTTGCGTTACGGTGGGGCAAGGTATAGTACATCCCTGGTAAGTTTTGGAATTTTCGGAATCCATTTAGAGAATTTTCAGAATTCGAACCAGTAGCATCATGAGATTAGCATGCGACGTATGCTATATCGCATGATCCTAGCATGCTACAGAGCATGCGACGCATGCTATTCTACAGTGGAAAATAGCATGCGACGCATGCTCCATTGCACGATGCCAAAATTTTTAGCATTCCAGCTCTGTATCCTTATGGGCATTTGGGTCAATTTGCATCCATATATAAGCTTCTAAACACGGGATTAAACCCATTTTTCACCAAAATATTGTGTTTTCATCAATTTTGTCTCAAGAACATCCAAGAGAAAGTCTAGGGTTCAATTGGGGGTTTCCAATTACAAGCTTAATTCACTACAATCTTCATGGATTAATATTCTAAGGTATGCGTAGTGTTCATCTATGGACTCAATTCGTTCATAGATCTCAAGAATCATGATTTTAAATGTTATTTTGTAAACGTTTTGTGGTTATATGAATATGTACTTGTTGATGATTGTTGTTTAAATTTCAAGATGATATCTAAGGATGTTTTCATGGAATATATCTGGTTGTTGGTTGAAAAACATGAACTTTTGGTGGTTTGAAATAATGTAAGTATGAAATCCACCTATGCCTTAGAGAATGCATGTAAGGTGTTTGATAAAATGCCTAGGATGCTAGAAATTCATATTTACGTGATTCTGTGATACCTAAATGATAAGTCCATGTTAGCTTAACACATCCATACAAATTCCCATGCCATTTATGTATTCTTATGGTAGTGGCATGAAGCATGTATGATAATGGAGATATGAATTATGTATACGAATTATATCCATGCTTTTCCTACAATGTTTGAGATGTTAAATAAACCCATGAAGTATGCGATCTCCTACTTATGATATTGTGAATTGTGGACTCCAATCTTGTTATCAAGTCATGTCATGTGTGTCAGTTTCCTTCTATCGAGTTCTGGGGTATTTGTACCCGAAAAATATTGCTATGTGCCTAGAGCCATATTATGTTGTCACGATAATCTCAGTCAAGCTATAATCTATAGAACTCAGTCAGTTATGTGACTCAGGAAAATATGAGAAATCTCATCATCTCAGTTAATTCTCAGATAATAGTGATACTCCATCAATCAATGGATGTCAGTCATTCAGTTCATGTACAGTCAGTTAAATAGTGTACAGTTACTTTAGATGGGAGTAGAAGTTAGCACCGAGTGAACCCAAGGATGGGAACTCACCTGTCAGTTTAGGGTGTGATTCTTAGCAGTTATCCTTGTGTTCCAGAACTACATAGCTAGCGTAGGTTGAGACATCTTAACCTATCAGATTAGGGTTGATGATATGGCTTAACCTATAATTTTAAGGTCCCACCGTTCTCACCGTGAGTACCTGCCAGATAATGGTCACTCACAACTGTCCTTACCAGTGGTGCGGTATTGACACCCCTCCAGTCGGGGCAGAGATTGGACCACAGTTTAGTCATAATGGCATACATGGGGCATGTAGGTTAAACAACAACCTCCCACAGTTTCCGTATTAGTCTCAGTAAAAGAACTTAGACAGTTCTTCAGATATCAGTATACCAGGACTGTTAGATACAATCAAATTTAGTTATAGCTCAGAACTTAGAGACTTCCACCAAATTCAGGACTGTCAGACACAGTCATCTATGGTATCAGAACTACAGTTCCAGACATGTATTATTATACAGATTTAGCTACCACGTACTAACGATATTAGTTACTATGTATGTATGTTTGTACTCTTACGTTCATATCAGTCAGTCAGTTAGCATTATTCATGCATGTAAACCCTTTGCTTTAACCTACCTCACTTGTATACTCAGTACTCTAGTTGTACAGACGCATTTTCCATGTGGTGCTTTCTTTTTATGTTACACTATAGGTTCAGAGACTTACACCATAGGTCTAGAGACACGAGTCCTAGACCAGCAGTAGCAGTCGCATTCAGCATACAGAGTTGTAGTGAGTCCTCTTCATTTGAGGATGACATTATTTAATTTATTCATTTATTTCTTCAGTTTAGTTTTATGGAGTTAGTTGGAGACATGTTCGTTCAACTCCTTATTCAGACAATACTTAGAGACTTTCAGGTTTACTTTTAGATTTAGCTATCAGATTCAGTATTCAGACTTATATTCAGTTGCTTTGGGAATTTTTTACCAATATGGATATTATATTATTTTAGTTGAACCTTATGGCCTATTGTGCATGTTTTCCGCATTATTATGTCATGATTTGCAGTATACAGGTATAGATATTAGTCATGGGTTAGATTGTGGTCCCTCGGGGTCATAAGCATCATATAGCATTCCGATTTAAAAAATTGGGGCGTTACAAACTTGGTATCAAAGCCTAAGGTTCAATAGAGTCCTAGGAAGTCTGAAAGCTACATCTAGTAGAGTCTTGTGCATGGGTGTATTTCATGCCACATTTATGTACAGGAGGCTATTAGATGTTTTAGTAACAGTTTCCCTTCTTTCAGTATTCATGTTGTGCTAGTGAGAATAATTTCAAGTTGAACTCCCAGTCTAATTTGTTCTTCTCTTATTTTAGAATATGGCCCCAAAAAGAAGAAACCAACCTGCTCCTTATCCCAAAGATCCTTTGGGCGAACATATTTCTCATACGAGTTTAGAGTCGTATTCACCATACTTGCTCAGTCAGTGGCTACCCAAAATGAATGGCCACCAGTTATTTTGGCCAATCCAGTACCAAATTCTGTAGCAACTAGGATTTGGGACTTCACTCGAATGAACCCTCCATCTTTCTTTGGGTATAAGTCTGATAAGACCCTCGGGAGTTTATTGACCAAGTCCAGAAGGTAATTGACATTATGGGTGTTACTTCTGTTCAGAGTGCTGAATTAGCCACATATCAGTTGCAAGATTGGCTCAGTCTTAGTACAAAAATGGAAATCCGAGAGGGTAGATGATGCAGGTCCTATTAGGTGGGAGGAATTTATCATAGCCTTCTTAGATAGATTCTTTCCCCAAGAGCTGAGGGAGGCCAAACTTCTTGAGTTTATTAACCTCAGGCAGGGAAATATGACGGTTATGGAGTATTCTCTCATATTTACTCAGCTAGCTAGATATGCCCCTTATGTGGTTGCAGACATCAGGGCTAAGATGAGAAAGTTTGTGTCAGGGGTGAATGATAGAGTGGTAAATGAGTGTAGGTCTGTGATGCTGAATAGTGATATGACCTTAGCCATACTCATGACCCATGTACAACATACAGAGAAGCAGAAGGTTAGGACTAGGGAGAGGCAGAACAAGAGAGAAAAATCGAGTAATTTGAGTTTTGCTCAACCTAAATCAGAGGAAGGAAATCGTTCGCAGTTTTGTCCCAAGTAGTCAATTCTAGTTCAGTATTCATCTAGTTACCTAGTTCTAAAATTCAGAGACGACAATAGAGACAAAACACCAGCCTCTAAATCTTAGGGCAATATTAGCAGTGCCTGAACAAATCCTTTTTGTCAGACTTATGGTAAGAACCACAAGGGTATTTTCAGAGCCAATAGTGATGTCTATTTTGGTTGTGGTAAGCCAGGCTAAAGGAATAGTGAGTGTTCGCAGTCAGGTCTTCAGGGTCAGCAAAATCATTCTGCAGCTCAGTCCAGTCGCCTGAACCAGCATGGGGCCATTTCCAGTGCCACCAGTGGGCAACACCCAAATAGATTCTATTCTTTTTAGACCTGACAGGATCAGGAAAATTCTCCTGATATCATTACTGGTACGTTATAGATTTTCCTTGTTCATGTTTATGCTTTGCTAGACCCAGGTGCATCTTTGTCTTTGGTTCTCTATACATAGTAGGCGATTTCAGAATTAGTCCCAAAATTTTAGCAGAGCCCTTTTTCAGTCTCTACACCAGTGGGTAAAACCATCATAGCTCGGTGGGTATACAGGAACTTCCCGATTATGAAATTTTAGAAATCCACGTCAGCAGATTTAGTTGAGTTGGAGATTACTGATTTTGATGTCATTCTCAGCATAGATTGGATTTATTCCTGCTATGCCACAGTCGATGGTAGAAATAGGATGTTCAGTTTTAGTTCCTGAATGAGCCCGTCCTAGAGTGGAAGGGTAGCATTTCAGTGTTAAGTGGTCATCTTGTTTCCTACCTGCGGGCAAGGAAAATGATTTCTAAGGGGTGTGTGTATCATCTCGTACATGTTAAAGATTCTAGTTCTGAATCTCCCTGCCTTGAAACAGTTTTGGTGGTTAATTAATATTCAGACGTCTTTCTTGAAGATCTTCAAGGCATTCCTCCCGAAAGAAAAATAGACTTCGGTATAGATCTTCTTCCAGATACTCAGCCTATCTTTATCCCTCCATACAGAATGGCACCAGCAAAACTTAAAGAACTGAAAGATCAGTTAAAGGATCTCTTAGATAAGGGATTCATTAGGCCCAGTGTGTCCCCATGGGGTGCGCCAGTCTTATTCATGCACAAGAAAGATGGTTCTCTCAGGATGTGTATCGATTACCGTCAACTCAACAAAGTTTGGGCAAGAAAAGGTATCATTTTCCCAAGATAGATGATTTTTTTGACAAACTTTAGGATGCCAGTTACTTCTCAAAGATAGACCTTAGATCAGGCTATTATTAGCTCCGAGTTAGAGAATGTGACATCCCAAAGACAGCTTTCCATACTCGGTATGGTCACTTCGAATTTCTAGTTATGTCCTTTGGTCTTACCAATTCCCCTGCAGCTTTCATGGACTTGATGAACTGAGTGTTCAAGCAATACTTGGACATGTTCGTCATAGTCTTTATAGATCATATCCTGGTCTATTTTCACACGGAGCGTTATTATTCAGACCATCTCAGAATTGTTCTTCAGACTCTCAGGGATTATCAGTTATTTGCTAAGTTCAGCAAGTGCGAATTTTGGCTAAGATCAATAGAATTCCTTGGCCATATTATTTTTGGTGATTGTATTAGGGTAGATCCTCAGAAAACCAAAGCAATAAGAAACTGGCCTAGACCCATATCTCCATCAGATATCAGGAGTTTCTTGGGTTTAGCTGGCTATTATAGATGGTTTGTCGAGGGATTTTCTTCTATTACATCTCCCATGTCAAAATTTACTTAGAAGAAGATTATGTTTTTGTGTTCAAATTCATGCGAGAAGAGTTTTTAGGAATTGAAGACTCGACTCACCTCAGCTCCAGTTCTAGCTCTTCCAGATGGTTTAGACAGTTTTGTAGTCTATTGTGATGCATCCATAGTAGGTTTAGGTTGTGTCCTTATGTAGCATGGTAATATGATAGCCTACGCCTCCAGACAATTAAAGCCACATGAGCAAAATTATCCTACTCATGATCTTGAGTTAGCAGCCATGGTATTTGCTCTAAAGATTTGGAGACATTATTTATATAGAGTTCATGTAGACGTTTTCACAGATCATAAGAATCTCCAGTATGTCTTTTCTCAAAAAGATCTCAATCTTCGTCATAGATGGTGGTTAGAGCTCTTTAAGGATTATGACATGAGTTTTCTTTACCATCCGGGCAAGGCTAATGTTGTGGCCGATGCTCTCAGTAGACTCTCCATGGGTAGTATTTCTCACATTGAGGATAGCAAGAAAAAGATAGCTCATGAGATCCATCAGCTTGGTAGACTAGGAATTTGCTTGGTCGACTCTTTAGAGGGTAGTGTATGTGTCTACAATAGTTCAGAGTCATCTCTAGTTTCCAAGGTAAAAGAGAAGCAAGACAGGGTTCCTAGCCTTGTCAAGCTGAAAGAGTAAGTTTAGGATTAGAAGGTTCAGGTTTTCTCCTAAGGAGGAGACGGTGCTCTTCATTGTCAGGGTCGTTTGTGCGTCCCAGGTATAGATGGCTTGAGGAATCAAATTCTTGCAAAAGTGCATGGTGCATGATACTCCATTCATCTAGGGGACACTAAGATGTACCGTGATCTGCGGGAGATCTATTGGTTGAGTGGGATGAAGAGAAAGGTTTCAGAGTTTGTGGCTAAGTGTTCTACATATCAGCAGGTTAAGATACTGCTTCAGAAACCTACTGGTTCCATGCAGGAGTTCACCATTTTTACTTGGAAGTGGGAAGTAGTGAACATGGACTTTGTGACGGGTTTACCTCGCACTCGTCATCAACATGACTAAGTTTGGGTCATTGTAGATAGGATGACCAAGTTAGCTCATTTCCTTCCAGTTCGTACCTCCTATTCAGCCGAGGATTATGCCAAACTCTATTTTAGGGAGTTGGTTAGATTACACGGTGTTCTCTTATCTATCATCTCAGATAGAGGTACCAAATTCACCTCTCACTTCTTGAAAGCATACCAAAAAGGTCTTGGTACCCAAGTCCAACTCAGTACAACATTTCATCCTCAGACAGATGGTTAAGCAGAGAGGACCATTCAGACTCTTGAAGATAATCTATGGGCGTGTGCAATTGATTTCAAGGGAAGTTAGGATGACCACTTGCCTTTGATTGAGTTTACATACAACAATATCTATCATTCCAGTATTCAGATGGCTCCATTCGAAGCTCTCTATGGTAGAGATGAAGATCTCCGATTGGTTGGTTCGAAGTTAATGAGGCTTCAGTTGTAGGTCCTGACTTAGTATTCGATGCCTTAAAGAAAGTTTATTTGATCAGAGAGAGACTTCGGGATGCTCAGAGCTGACAAAAGTATTATGCAGATATTCATAGAAAGGATGTCGAGTTCAAGGTCAACGACTATGTCAATCTTAATATCTCTCCCATGAAGGGAGTGAAGAGGTTCGTCAAGAAAGGGAAACTATGTCCGTGATATGTCGGTTCCTTCAGGATTCTCAGTCGCTTCTGCAAGGTAGCTTATGAGCTTGAATTGCCTTCAGATCTAGCTTTACTCCATCAAGTCTTCCATGTCTCTTTGCTCAAAAAGTGCTTAGGTGACCCAGCAATTGTTATCCCTATTCATAGCATTGACGTTCAGAACAACCTCTCTTATGAAGAGATTCCAGTTGAAATCTTAGACTATCAGACATGTAGATTAAGGAACAAAGAAGTCCCTCTAGTCAAATTTCTTTGGCGAAATCAGTCTCATGAGGGAGCTACTTGGGAAGCAGAAGTAGATATGCGTACCAAGTACCCTCACCTCTTCCCCGACAATTCGGATCAAGCCCAAAGGTAACAGTTCTCCTTAAGCTTATTCAATTTCATATTCGTGTCCCTAGTTTAAATTTAGTATCTATTGCCATTGCATACTCAGTCATACATTCATGTATCAGTTCAATTATAAGGTCATGCATCAGATATGCATTCTCATCTTGAGAAGCTCAATTTATCAGATTGCTCAGTTACACATTCATGTCTCGATTATCCATGCATTAGATATGCATAAGTTCAGTATGTTTCGCGTATCAGTCATGAGATCATGTTCCAGTCCTTCATGTTCAGTTCATGTTCATCTTGTCTTGTATCCCCTCTCAGTTGATTCTCATTTGAGGAGGAATGTTCCCAAGGGGGAGATATTGTAAGACCCTGCAAAATTGTTGCGTCCGAGTTCAGCTCATTTGGATTTATAAGCCTCAAAACTTGGCAAATTGTCATAAGTGTTCAACACTTAGTCTCATTTTAGACCTCCAAACTTAGGGGATTTATTTGGTGACCTTCCTGACCTTCGTTTTTCTATTTTCAAGTTGCGTTACGGTGGGGCAAGGTCATAGTACATCCTAGGTAAGTTTTGGAATTTTTGGAATCCAGTTAGAGAATTTTTCGAATTAGAACCAGTAGCATCATGTGATTAGCATGCGCGCATGCTATATCGCATGGTCCTAGCATGCTATAGAGCATGCGATGCATGCTATTCTGTGGTGGGAAATAGCATGCGACGCATGCTCCATCGCACGATGCCAAAATTTTCAGCATTCCAGTTCCGTGTCCTTAAGGGCATTTGGGTCAATTTGCATCCACATATAAGCTTCTAAACACGGGATTAAACCCATTTTTCACAAAAATATTGTGTTTTCATCAATTTTATCTCAAAAACACCCAAGAGAAAGTCTAGGGTTCAAACGCGGGTTTCCAATTACAAGCTTAATTCACTACAATCTTCACGGATTAATATTCTAAGGTAATCATAGTGTTCATCTGTGGACTCAATTCGTTCATAGAACTCAAGAATCATGCTTTTAAACGTTATTTTGTAAAATTTTTATGGTGATATGAATATTTACTTGTTGATGATTGTTGTTTAAGTTTCAAGATGATATCTAAGGATGTTTTCATAGAATATATGTGGTTGTTGGTTGAAAAACATGAACTTTGGGTGGTTTGAAATAATGTAAGTATGAAATCCACCTATGCCTTAGAGAATGCATGTAAGGTGTTTGATAAAATGCCTAGGATGCTAGATATTCATATTTACATTATTTCGTGATACCTGAATGACAAGTCCATATTAGCTTTACACTTTAATACGAATTCCCATGCTATTTATGTATTCTTATGGTGGTGGCATTAAGCATGAATGATGATGGAAATATGAAGTATGTGTGCTAATTATATCTATTCTTTTCCTACAAAGTTTGAGATGTTGAATAAAACCATGAAGTATGCTATCACCTACTTGTGATATTATGAATTGTGGACTCCAATCTTGTGATCAAGTGATGTTATGTGTGTCAGTTTCCTTCTATCGAGTCCTGGGGGTATTCATACCCAAAAAATATAGCTATGTACCTTGAGCCATGTCATGTTGTTACGATAATCTCAGTCAAGCTATAATCTATAGAACACAGCCATGTGACTCAGGAAAATATCAGAAATCTCATAATCTTAGTTAACTCTTAGATAAAAGTGCTACTCCATCAGTCAACGGATGTCATTCATTCAGTTCATGTACAGTCAGTTAAATGGTGTTTAGTTCCTTCAGATGGGAGTAGAAGTTAGCATCGAGTGAACCCAAGGATGGGAACTCACCTTTTAGTTCAAGGTGTGATTCTTAGCAGTCATCCTTGTGTTCCAGAACTACGTAGGCAGAGTAGGTTGAGATATCTTAACCTGTCAGATTAGGGTTGATGAGGTAGCTTAACCTGTCAGTTTAGGGTCCCACCATTCTCACCTTGATTACCTGCCAGATAAGGGTCACTCACAACTATCCTTACCAGTGGCGTGATATTGACACCCCTCCAGTCGAGGCAGAGATTGGACCCCAGTTAAGTCATAATGGCATACATGGGGTATGTCGGTTAAACAACTACCTCCCACAGTTTCCGTATCAGTCTCAGTAAAAGAACTCAGCTAGTTCTTCAGATATCAGTATACCAGGATTGTTAGGTACAGTCAAATTCAGTTATAGCTCAGAACTTAGAGATTTCCACCATATTCAAGACTGTCAGACATAGTCATCCATATTATCAGAACTATGGTTCCAGCCATGTATTAGCATACAAATTTAACTATTACGTCTCACGATCTTAGTTACTATGTATGTATGTTTGTACTCTTACGTTCATATTAGTTAGTCAGTTAGCATTATTCACGCATGTAAACCCTTGTAATCCAGTTATACTGACGCATTTGTGCTACGGTGCTTTCTTTTCATGTTACACCATAGGTTCAGAGACACGAGTCTTAGACCAGCATTAGCAGTCATATTCAGCATACAGAGTTGCAATGAGTCCTCTTTATTCGAGTACAACATTATTTGATTTATTCATTTATTTCTTTAGTTCAGTTTTACGGAGTTAGTTGGAGACATGTTCCTTCAACTATTTATTCAGACAGTACTTACAGGCTTTTAGGTTTACTTTCAAATTTAGCTATCAGATTCAGTATTCAAACTTATATTCAGTTGTTTTGGGTATTTTTCACCCTTATAGATGTTATATTGTTTCAATTGAACCTTATGGCCTATTGTGCATGTTTTCTACATTATTATTTCATGATTTGCAGTATACAGGCATAGATATCAATTATGGGTTAGCTTGTGGTCCCTCAGAGTCATAAGCACCATGTAACATTCCAGTTTTCCATGGTCCTGACCCGCATATTCATATATGGGATACATTTTCCCTGTAATGTAGGTACAAGTTGTAGATCATGTACCATATTCAGCTAGTTTACAACTTTTGGTCAGCAAGTGATGAGTCCTTTTGATTCAAGGGCCTAAGTTAGTTATACTATTCGAGAAGTATTGTATTTCCTTTATTTAGTCGTATTGAGTTTGGTTAGTTGGGATTCATGACCCGACTACCTATAGTCAGTACTAGTAGAGGCTTCATAGACAGTCAGTAAAAGTTGATGTATTCAGTTTTGCTTTTGTTTTGTAAAAGCAAAGTTATTATCTTGTAAAGTTAAGATTTGTATTGATCAAGTTCAGAGAAGTTTTATGTTTTTGCTGATTTTATACAGATTTATACATTTTAATCAGTTTCTTATAAGTTATGCTAGTAGAAGGGTTAGCTTAGGGTCACTTGTGACCCTAAGCACCGTGTGACGTCTCGGGACCCAATTTTGGGGCGTTACATAAATTCTGGGAAGTGGATACTTATTATTGACTATGAATTTGTTGAGTTGACAGCATTCTATACACATTCTAAGAGAACCATCTTTCTTTTGCACGAATAAGACTGGTGTACCCCATAGGGATACACTGGGTCTAATGAATCCCTTATCTAAAAGATCCTTCAATTGTTCTTTTAACTCTCTGAGCTCTACAGATGCCATTCTATATGGTGGAATAGATATAGGCTTATTATTTGGAAGAAGGTCAATACCAAAGTCAATTTCCTTTTTGTAAGGAATTTTGGGAAGATCTTTGGGAAAGACATCTGAGTATTAACTTACTACGATGATTAATCCAAGACTAGAAGTTTCGAAGATAAAGTCCTTAACTCGAACAAGATGGTAGACACATCCCTTAGATATCATCTTTCTAGCCCATAGTTGGGAAAAAAGTTGACCTCTGAATGCTGAAGTACTACCCCTCCACTTTTAGGAAGGTTCATCCACAAAGTCTATTTGGGCATTACCCACTTGTGGCACTATATGATGCACTCTACTGGTTTGGGCGATCGGACTGAGCTGGGTGACATTTTTGCTGACCCTAAAAATCGGAATGAGGACAATCTCTGACTGTTTTTCCTGGTTTCCCACTTTCGAAAAAAACATCACTGCCAACTCTACAGATACCCTTGTAGTTCTTATTGTAAGTCAGAAAAAAATGATTGGTTAGGCCACTACTAATACTGCCCTAAGGTCTAGGGCCTGATGCCCTATCTCTATTGCTATCTCTAACTTTTAGCACTAATGTAATGGCTGAGGAAGTAGATAGAACTGAAGATTTCAGGTGGAACCGGTAATGGTTAACACTCTATGACTTAGGCTGAAGAAAACTAAAGCGACCTATCCTAGCTCTCTTATTCTACTTCTCCCTCTACCTAATCTTCTTCAATTTTATCTACTAAGCATGGGTCACAAGTATAGCTATGTTCACGTCACTATTTAACATCGCGGTCCTTCTGTAACACCCTGAAAAATGGGTCCCGGAGCATCACATGGTGCTTGAGGCTACGAGTATCCCCAAGCAAACCCTTTGAGCTATTTTCATTCAGTTCAAAACAAATCAACGGGGTTTCCATAAATAACCCTCAAATATCAAGAGTAATCATCATTCAAGAATATTTGAATTTTAGAAAGATAACAAAATACAACTTATTAGTCAACTCCCAACATCTATACAAGTCTGACAAGCCTCTAAGAAAATCAATAAAACCAGCTAGCCATTGAGACATGCCCCAACTGACTCATACTCAGTTATCAAATGTAAACAATTCCGTGAAACCAACATCAGACATCACGTCCTCAGAACATGAGGACTCACCACAATAGAGGATGTGGAACAGCATGCCCGAAGAATCACTGTCGAACTTGGAACTGAGCACCTGAACCTACATTCCGAGAAAATGCAGCCCATATTCGAAGATGTGGGTCAGTACCATGGAAAGGAACCGAGTATATGAGGGTGTATGCAGTTGTACAAACATCATCATCATAAATATTTATAAGAAATATGCAGGATGTATGAAAGACTCACATAGGCCGAAGAAAATCATCATAATCATGAGAGAATGAAATAAGTACAATAACACATGTGAGTCATCATATAATTTATCAATCACTTTCAGTTCATCAAGAATATCAATTCTCATAATGTAAATATCATTTAAATCTTTCGAAAGAATGATTTTCACAATTCCACTTTCAAATCACTTAACCATTCACCATAGACACAAGGAAACACACACACACTGGGAGATCCTATAACCGACATAAACCATGTGAGCTACATGGAGTCCAACGTACAACCCACGTTAGGGAGAGCCATCCTATCCTTGCCATCGGAGTAGGACTATCGATATGAAATCCACACAAACTAGTGATCACTATATAAAACAGCTTCAGGCTCACTCCTACGGGGGCACGTAGTTCTAGCGAAGTAAGGTCACTTTATACCTCCTACTCGGTGCTAAAGATTTCTCCCGGACTTAGATCATATTATTTCAAAGACAATCCATAATAAAACAATTTCAGTAATATATAATTATACATCGGGAGCCATCATGCTTTCCATCTATCAAAATCAACCACATTGTGGGTTTCTTTCACACTCGAGTTCAAAATAACTCCATTAAGACTCAAAGGTCAAATCATTCAAAATATCTCAAATATTCAACATAAACGTGCTTATAACACACACTTTCTAAAAAAACACAATTTCCAATGGGGATTTACGACCCAAATATCAAAATCATGATAAATATCGTTCAAGATTCATGCTTTATATCTCCACACATGTAAATTCATCTTTCAAAATCATAAACATCAAGATTTCATAATAATCATCATAAGATATGGGTTCATGCTTCAAATTCGTAAAAATCAAATAAAAATCATGCCTTTGTAAAGAAGATTACTTTTGGGCACAAGAACGATAGAGAGTTCTTGTTGAAAAACTCCACATACCTTGAATGATGAACATTAGATCGATAATCATTTTTGAGATGTTAATCGTGCCTTTGAATGATGGTTCTTGGAGTTCTTGAACTAGGAACTTGGAATCTTGAATAAATTTTCAGAATTAATGGTGAACTTTGGAGGTTCTTGAAGTTGGATGTAGGAGCTTAGGGTTTTCTTTTTGAGGGAATTTGATGAAATATAACATATAATGCTTCTATAAGCTTTAATATAGGGTTTGGATGGATTTTGGGTGAGGGGAAATGACCAAAACGCCCCTAAAAATCAAATAATTCTCGAATCTGTCCTTTGGTGAACTATTTTGATAGTCTGAAGTAGATCAACCATAACGTTTTTCTCCGATATCCAAATTGGATGAAACCAATTTCTTTAGAAAGTGGACTCACAGAGCTTTCTGTTGATATATAGTAGATCACCCAGATCATTATGTACAAGGAGTTATGATCATTTAAAGTTGGAGCAAACATACGCCAGGCCTCAGTACTTTTTCCTGCACGTTTTACTGTTCACTACTATTCACGGTTCGATCAGAATGTTCATAACTCGTCGCTCGGGTGTCCGTTTTGGATGATCGACATATCGTTGAAAAGATTATTCCACAATCTATGCAATGGTGGGTCATAATCTAAGACATTCTGTACGAAAAATTTGTAATTCATTCTAGAAGATAGAACCCAACACGTTTAAGCACAAAATTTCAACAAAAAATTTCCCGGGGTATTACATCATCCCCCCTCGGAAACATTCATCATCGAATAATGCTAGACATGCCAAGATTAGATAGAGAATAGAGCATATAGATGAAACCATTCGTTAGACTCATCACCACATCGTTTCTCACTCCGAATGCAACATAGAATGCATAAATTCAAGAAACTACAGCTTAAGACAATAAATGATAGCTGAACTACTGCAACTTTTATCAAAAGTGCATGATTTAGGAAAGAACGGTACCTTCGGCTTGATCGGATTTCACGAAAAATAGGTGTGGGTACTTGGATCGCATATCCTCCTCAGCTTCTGAAGTTGCACCCTCAACAGATTGTTTCGCCACAGCACCTTGACCAAGGGAACTTCTTTGTTCCTTAGTCTTCGGACACAGAAATCAAGAATCTCAACAGAAATCTCATCAAAAGAAAGATTTTCATGAATGTCAGCAGTTACATAGAAATCCACTACCACAGTATTGCTAATATGCTTTATAAGCATGGAGATATGGAATATTGGATGAACAGAGGACAACTCGGAAGACAACTCGACCTCATAAGCTACCTTACCAACACGGCTAAGAATTTTGTAAGGACCAACATAACAGGGACTAAGCTTCCCCTTCATTTCGAATCTCTTCACCCCCCTCGTGGGTGAAATTTTCAGATACACTAGGTCACCAACTTCAAACTTAAGGTCTCTCCTTCTAACATCCGCATATGACTTCTGACGACTCTTCGCAGTTTTCAACCTTTCCCTAATCAACTTAACTTTTTCCATAGCCTCAAATACCGAATCAGGACCACTCACAGCCGCTTCAACCACCTCAAACCAACCTATGGGTGATATACACTTCCTCTCATATAAGGTTTCAAACGGAGCCATGCTAATACTAGAGTGGAAACTGTTATTTTAAGAAAACTCTATCAACGGTAAGTGGTCATCCCAACTTCCCTTAAAGTCAAGTGCACAAGCTCTCAATATATCCTCTAAGGTCTGGATGGTCCGCTCAGCCTGACCATCAGTCTACGGATGAAAAGCAGAACTCAAAAGCACTTGGGTACCAAGACCCCTCTGAAAAGCTTTCAGAAATTGCGAAGTAAACTGAGTACCCCTATCCGAAATGATAGACAAGGAAACTTCATGCAGTCTGACTAGCTCTCAGATATACAATCTAGCATAATCCTTAGTAATATATGAAGTATAAACAGGCAAGAAATGAGCAGACTTAGTCAACCTATCAACCACAACCCAAATGGAATCATGATGGCGTCGGGAAGGAGGTAAACCAATCACAAAGTCCATGTTCATCTTTTCCCACTTCCAGGTGGGAATACTAAACTCTTGCATCATACCACCAGGTCTTTGGTGTTCAACCTTAACCTGTTGGCATGTTGCACACTTAGCTACAAACGCTGCTATATCTTTCTTCATGCCACTCCACCAATAGATTTCCCACAAGTCTCGGTACATCTTGGTGGCACCAGGATGAATAGAATATCGTGCCCCGTGCGCTTTAGCCATAATCCTCTATCTCAAATCATCAACATTCGAGACACATAATCTATCCTGCAATCTCAACACAACATCTCCTCCTTGGGAGAAAACCTCTAATTTTTGGTCCTTGACTGACTCTTTCAGTCTGACCAAACTAGCATCTAAGTATTGCTTTTCCTTCACCTTCGAAACCAAAGAAGATTTGGAACTACTCTGAACCCCTATACTACCTTCAGCAGAATCAAACCACCTAACCCCCAATCTAGCCAAACGATGTACATCACGATCCAACTCTTTCTTACCTTCTACCATATGCAAAACACTACCCATGGACACTCTACTTAGGGCATCCGCCACAATATTGGCCTTGCTCGGATGGTACAACACACTCATATCATAGTCCTTTAATAATTCTAACCATCGTCTTTGCCTAAGATTCAATTCTCTCTGGGTAAACACGTACTGCAGACTTTTATGATCAGTGAAAACATCATCATGGACACCATACAAATAGTGTCACCAGATTTTCAAAGCAAACACAATAGCAGCCAACTCAAGGTCATGGGTGGGATAGTTTTTCTCATAGGGTTTCAACTGTCTAGAAGCATAAGCTATCACCTTACCCTTTTGCATCAATACACAACCCAACCAAATTCTTGAAGCATCACAGTACACCACAAAACCATCAATACCATTAGGCAAAGTCAAAACAGGGGCTAAAGTGAGTCGAGTCTTCAACTCCTGAAAACTCTTCTCATAAGATTCGGACCACAAGAACTTTAATTTCTTTTGGGTCAGCCGAGTCATAGGAGACACTATAGAGGAGAAAACCTCAACAAAACGGCGGTAATATCCAGCTAAACCCAAGAAACTTCGGATATCAGTCAGAGAAATAGGTCTAGGCCAATTTCTAACAGCTTTAGTATTTTGGGGATCAACTCTAATACCCTCGAAAGACATAATATGACCTAGAAAAGCAACTGACCTTAACCAAAACTCACAGTTACTGAACTTGGCAAACAACTTATGATCTCTAAGGGTTTGCAAGATAGTTCGGAGATGATCAGAATGTTCATCCTCACTATAGGAGTACACTAGTATGTCATCGATGAACACTATAAAAAACATATCCAGATATGGTCTGAACACTTGATTCATGAGGTCCATGAAAGCTGCTGGGGCATTAGTTAACCTGAAAGACGTAACAAAAAACTAAAAATGGCCATAACGAGTTCGGAAAGTTATTTTCAGGATGTCAGACTCCCTAACTTTGAGTTGATGATAGCCGGAACATAGGTCTATCTTTGATAAATAACATGCACCTTGCAATTAGTCAAACAAATCATCTATTCTAGGAAGGGGGGTACTTATTTTTTATGGTGACTTTATTCAGTTGGTGGTAATCAATGCATATACGTAAAGAGCCATCTTTCTTTCTCACAAACAACACAGGAGCACCCCAAAGAGAAACACTGGGCCTTATGAAACCCTTATCTAGTATATCTTTGAGTTGCTTTTTCAACTCCTTAAGTTCTGCAGGGGCCATACGGTAAGGAGAAATAGAAATGGGCTGAGTATCGGGAAGAAAATCAATTCCGAACTCTACCTCTCTATCAGGAGGTATCCCTGGGAGATCATCCAGAAAGACATCAAAAAACTCATTAACGACGTTAACAGACTGGAGAGTTAGAGTCTCAGACTTAGTGTCTTTGACTCTAACCAAATGGTAAATACACCCCTTGGAAATAAGTTTTCTAGCTTTGAGGTAAGAGATAAAATGACTCTTGGGTGACACAGAATTCCCAGACCACTCAAACACGGATGCACCCAAAAACTGAAACTTGACCATTCAGGTCCGACAATCAATAGAGGCATAAGAAGAATACAGCCAGTCCATACCCAGAATCACATCAAAATCTACCATGTCTAACTCAATCAAATCAGCCAACAAGACTCTATGAAGAATGGTAACAGGACACTTTTTATACACTTTTTGGGCAACAATCAAACCACCCACTGGGGTAGAAACTAGGATAGGCTCAGGAAAAATCTCAGGACTCATTTCAAAATTCACAACAATCAAAGATGTAACATATGAGAAAATGGATCCAGGATCCAACAAAGCATACACATCAAACTAAAATATACAAAGCATACCAGTAACAAAATCCGTAGAGTCCTCCTACTCCTGGCAGGATGGTAAAGCATACAATCTATTTGGGCGCTGCCCACCAGCATTGCTAGAAGAGGCGCCCTAAGTTGGGGCTGGGCGAGTGGCTGGAACTGGAGCACTAACAGTCTGAGTCTGGGTCTGAGGCCGATAGTCACAATGCCCTTGTCCATCCTGTGGACAATCTCTAACTCTATGACCCATGTCACCACACCGGAAACAACCCCTCTTCTCACCCCAACACTCACCCAAATGAGCCCTACTATACTTAGGACACAGGGGATGATTTAGCTTACTGCCAGCACTGTACTGGGACCTGGATGCATATGAACTACTACCTTGCTCCTACCTACCTCTAGGTAAGGGAGCACTAGCAAATAACGGTGCTGGCATAGATGAATGATCCTGATACTGAGGGTGACTCCCTTCCTGTGATCTAGTCTGACCCTGTTCGTGCTGCTCGAACCTAGCTCTCTTATTCCTTCTCATTCTATATCTCTCCTTAATCTTGTCTGCCTCAATCTATTGGGCATGAGTCATCAGCCTAGAAAGATTCATCTCACTATTCAGCATAGCACACCTACACTCCTTAACCACATAACTAGACACTCCCGTCACAAACTTACTCATACTAGCCCGATTATCAACCACTAAGTCAGGAGCATACTTGGCCAAATGAATGAACTTTAGAAAGTGCTCCCTAACAGTCATAGAGCCCTATCATAGGTTCATAAACTCTTCTACTTTTGCCTTCCTCATCTTCACAGGGAAAAACTTATCAAGGAATGCATCCTCGAACTCTTTCCAAGTTGTAGGGAATGCTCCCTCACCTATACCTTTCCTCCAAGCAACAACCCAGTCATAAGCAAGGTCTTTCAAGCTATACGCAGCCAACTCCACACTATGTTCCTCAGATACATGCATCACCTGAGTAATCTTCTGCACCATCTCTAAAAACAACCGTGGATCCTCATTAGACTTGGACCCATAGAATTTCAACGGATTCATCCATATGAAGTCACGGATCCTGGCAGTAGCTGAATCACCTCCCTGCCGTTATGGAGCTAAGGCCGGGTTGGCCTAAATATTTACAGTAATAGCTTGGGATAGCACCTGAAAGGCTACCTGAAATTTAGTATGAGACACGTTTTCATTCAATGGGTCAAAGGGTTGAGGTTGCTAACCATCATTATTTCTTCTCGCTCAATGTGGAGGCAAATTTCTGAAAGAGGAGAGCACGAATCAATAGTAAAGAGACACGTTAAGCACAATAGAATTCAAAAAGAAAGAATCACACTTTTTCCTAAAACTTCTTGTAGCCTCTTGCTCATAGATGTGGCGCGCTATACACCGATGATCAAGACTCTACTTAACGCAGCTTGTCAAACTCTCTAGGACACCTTAAAACCTTAGGCTCTGATACCAAGTTTGTAACGCCCTAAAAAATAGGTCCTGGAGCATCACACGATGCTTGAGGCTACGAGTAGCCCCAAGATAACCCTTTGAGCCATTTTCATTCATTTCAACACAAATTAACGGGGTTTCCATAAATAACCCTCAAATATCAACATAGTAATCATCATCCAAGAATATTTGAATTTCAGAAAGATAACAAAATATAACTTATTAGTCATCTACCAACATCTATATAAGTCTGACAAGCCTCTAAGAAAATCAATAAAACCAGTGAGCCATTGAGACATGCCCCAACTGACTCATACTCAGTTATCAAATATAAATAATTCTGTGAAACCAACATTAGACATAACGTCCTCAGAACATTAGGACTCACCACAATAGAGGATGTAGAATAGCGTGCCCAAAGAATCACTGTCGAACCTTGAACTAAGCACCTAAAACTATATTCTAAGAATATACAGCCCACATCCAAAGATATAGGTCAGTACCTTGGAAAGGAACCGAGTATATGGGAGTGTATGCAGTTGTATAAACATCATCATCTTAAATATTTATAAGTAATATGCAGGATGTATGAAAGACTCACATAGCTCAAAGAAAATTATCATAATCATGAGAGGATGAAATAAGTACAATAACACATGTGAGTCATCATATAATTTGTCAATCACTTTCAGTTCATCAAGAATATCAATTCTCATAATGTAAATATCATTTAAATCTTTTGAAAAAATGACTTTCAGAATTTCACTTTCAAATTACATTGCCATTCACCATAGACACAAGGAAACACACACACATTGGGAGATCCTATAACCAACATAAACCATGTGAGGTGCATGGAGTCCAATATACAACCTACGTTGGGGAAAGCCATCCTACCCTTGCCATCGGAGTAGGACTATCGATATGAAATCCACACAAACTAGTGATCACTATATAAATCAGCCTCAGGCTCACTCCTATGGGGCACATAGTTCTAGGGAAGTAAGGTCGCTTTATACCTCCCACTCGGTGCTAAAGATTTCTCCCAGACTTAGATCAGATCATTTCAAAGTCAATCCATAATAAAACAATTTCAGTAATATATAAATATACATTGGGAGCCATCATGCTTCCCATCTATCAATATCAACCACATTGTGGGTTTCTTTCACACTCGAGTTCAAAATAACTCCATTAAGACTCAAAGGTCAAATCATTCAAAATATCTCAAATATTCAACATCAACGTGCTTATAACACAGACTTTCTAAAAAAAATACAATTTCCAATGGAGATTTATGATCCAAATATCAAAATCATGATAAATATCATTCAAGATTCATGCTTTATATCTCCACACATGTAAATTCATCTTTCAAAATCATAAACATCAACATTTTATATTAATCATCATAAGATATGGGTTCCTGCTTTAAATTCATAAAAATCAAATAAAAATCATGCCTTTGTAAAAAAAATTACTTTTGGGCATAAGAATGATAGAGAGTTCTTGTTGAAAAACTCCACATACCTTGAATGATGAGCTTTAGATCGATACTCATTTTTGACATGTTAATCGTGCTTTTGAATGATGGTTCTTGGAGTTCTTGAACTAGGAACTTGGAATCTTGAATAAATTTGCAGAATTAATGGTGAACTTTGGAGGTTCTTGAAGTTGGATGTAGGAGCTTAGTGTTTTCTTTTTGAGGGAATTTGATGAAATATAACATATAATGCTTCTAATAGGCTTTAATATAGGGTTTGGATGGATTTTGGGTAAGGGGGAATGACCGAAACGCCCCTAAAAATCAAATAATTCTTGAATCTATCCTTTGGTAGACTGTTTTAATAGTCTGAAGTAGATCAACCACAACGTTTTACTCCAATTTCTAAATTGGATGAAACCAATTTCGTTAGAAAGAGGACTCACAGAGCTTTCCATTGATATACAGTAGATCAGCCAGACCATTATGTACAAGGAGTTATGATCTTTTAAAGTTGGAGAAAAATACACCAGGCCTCAGTACTTTTTCCTGCACGTTTTACTGTTCACTAGTATTCACGGTTCGATCGGAATGTTCATAACTCGTCGCTCGAGTGTCCGTTTTGGATGATCCACATATCGTTAGAAAGATTATTTGATACTCTATGTAATGGTGGGTCATAATCTAAGACATTCCATACAGAAAATTCATAATTCATTCTAGAAGTTAGAACCCAACACATTTACGCACAAAATTTCAAAGAAAAATTTCCTGGGGTATTACATCTTCACTCATTAACCACACCATTATTCACCCCAAAAAAAATTACTCATCTTGGCCCTGCTATCTGCCACTACATAAGGAGCATATCTGGCTAATTGAGTAAACTTAAGGAAATACTCTTTCACCGTAGTATTTCTTTGCCTGAGATTGATAAATTCCAACACCTTAGCTTCTCTCAACTCTATGGGAAAGAATCTATCAAAAAAAGCAGTGGAAAATGCCCTTCACTTTATAGATCCTACATTATCTGGCCTGTTTTACTTTAACTGTTTGAACCAAGTATGGGCCACATCCTACACATGATATGCAGCTAGCTCAGCGCTCTTACTAAGAGTCACTTCTATGATATTTGTAACCTTCTAAACTTGATCTAGGAATTTGTAAAGGTCTTCATCTGACTTAGACCCAGTAAAATAAGGATGGTTCATTCTGGTGAAGTACCAAATCCTAAATGTAGAAGTATTGGCCTGTGGATTAGCCGAACGATAGGTAGTCATTTCTTCTTGGCTGTGACTAAGTTAGAAAGAGTAGCAAATGCATCTTTGAATTCTGCATGAGAGACATGCTCGTCCAGAGGATTTGACTGGATGGGCTGTGGTGCTGACTGGTTTTCATTTTTTCTTTTTTGAGGCATGTTCTATAAAAGGAAGAGGAAAAGATTAGACTGAGAATTTTAACTTCAGCTTGTGCTCACTTGCATAACATAAATACTGAAAGAATGGAAACTATTCCTAAAATATCTCATAGCCTCCTGACTATAAGTGTGGTGCGCAACACACCCATTTACAAGACTCTACTAGATGTAACTTTAAGACTTTCTAGGACACTGTTGAACCTTAGGCTCTAATACCAAGTTTGTAACACCCTAATTGTTTATAACCGGAATGTTGCACGGTGCCTATGACTCCGAAGGACCACAAGCTAACCCATGGCTGATATCTATAACTAAGCACTGAATATTATACTATAAAAGATGTGGAATATAAGAAGTAAGGCCATAAAGTTCAAAATTGTAACATAACTGATAACATAATGTTTGAACGAGGTATAGAAATACCAAAAATTGAAATAAACTGTCTAATCATGCTATAATTTGGAAGTCTCTAACACTGAACTGTCTGAATAAGGAGTTGATGGGACTATCCCAAAGTAACTCCATCTACCGAAATAATAAAACAATGAAATACTCATATCCTCGAATGAAGAGGACTCACCACTGACACTGACTGCTGAAAGATGGAATGCTACTGATGCTCTGGAGCTCGTACTTCTGAACCTATGGTTTAAGATATCATAGCGCAAATGTATCAATACATTTGAATGTACTGGCATGCAAGTGAGGTAGGCTAATATGTAGGGGTTTACATGCATGGAATATAACTGACTAAGTAACGTGTTCATAATTGATAGAGAAAACATACATGAATACGTGAACTATTACTAAGAGCATGAAGACTACTGAATACTAAGTCTGAATGCCAAATTACTGAGTACATGAGTTACTGATAACTGATACTCTGAGTGACTATTTTTGGTAGAACTGGCTGAGCTCCATACTGAGTTGAGTGACTATATCTAACAGTACTGAATTCTACAAAACAATCTACGTTTTTTACTGATCTGAGTGACTATAACTGACAGTCCTAAATCTTAAACTGAAACTATAGGAGAATTCCTCTAATCG
Organism: Capsicum annuum; assembly: GCF_002878395.1. Taxonomy (NCBI): domain Eukaryota; kingdom Viridiplantae; phylum Streptophyta; class Magnoliopsida; order Solanales; family Solanaceae; genus Capsicum; species Capsicum annuum. The sequence goes on from NC_061116.1 coordinate 125,078,897, forward strand.
ACATGCCCTAAATAAGATAGTATAGCTGAGTTGGGGTCCAATTTGTAACCCCAATTGGAAGGGTGTCAATACTGCACCACTAGTAAGGACAAGCTGTGAGTGATTCTCATCTGTCAGAGTCCCTAAAGAGAATAGTTGGACCCTCATCTGTCAGTGTTAAGCCACCTCATCAACCCTCAACTGTCAGTGTTGATGTCTCAATCTATGCTGGATACATAGTTTTGAAATGCAAGGATTACTTCTAAGAGTCACACCATCTGCTATCAGTGTGTGCCTTCATCCTAGGGCTCACTCAGTGCTGAATCCTACTCTCAACTAAATAGATATTGAACTAATTAATTTAAATTGAAATGGACTTAGTTCACTGAGTTCCATTGACTGACGGAATACTACTGAGATGTGAGACCTAACTGAGATTAATAAGATTACTTAGATTACTGAGATTACTGATATTAATGGACTAACAAAGAATTTACTGAGTTTTCCTGATTTATGTGACTGACTGGATTCTGCTGTTCATGGATTGATTGAGAGTATTTTGAAAACCAAGACTATCTCTAGGCACACAACTAAATTGTCAGGTTTTAAATACCCCCAGGAATCGATAGGATGAGTATTAGTAGGACATGACACTCCTTGAATATATGACCATATTCAACAATTCATAATATAACCATTGAGGGATTTCATGAGACACTTCATAATCATAATCTAGTACATGAACATGAATGCATTTAAGCATGTCATAATTTCATCAATCTAACCTCATGTGCATTCCATCAAACACTTATAAGGTATACCATTATCATGGGAATCATGTTGAACATGTGGGTATAGCATAAACTAATCATTTTGATCACCAAAAGGACCATAAAAGCACTATTAGCATCAAGTAGGCATTTTATCAAACACATAGTAGGCATAGCTTTATAATTGGGCATGAATAATAAGCTAGCACATCATGAATACATTTAATTTATTTTATTTCAAGGATTTCAATCCACATGCTATTATATTATCAAGGAATACATAAAGATTTCATCTTGGAAAACATACTCAATTAATAACATGGATACAATTTCAATTCACAACATAAACATCGTTAGTTAAGTTTTAAAAATGGTTTCTTGAACTCCAAGGATGAAATGGATCCTTGGAAGAACACATTGCATACCTTTGTTGGATGATTTCTGAGAATTAATGGAGAGAAAATATTTAGCCTTGTACTTGAATTTTTAAACTAGGGTTTTCTTGTTCTTGAGAAATTGTGAAAGAATGAATATACTTAGCCAAAAGAGGGCTAAATTTATTGTGTTATGAGGGCTAGAGGTTGTGAAAAAAGACTGAAATGACCCTGAGGATGCGGTCATTTAATGACTAAATAATGCCCAGTGATATTATAGCCGACGTGGCACATCAACTATACTAACACGATGCTTGATGCGGCGTGCCATGATCGTGTCAGTTAGCTGGAATTTTCCTTGAGATGGGACTATCTCTGCCGATGCATTTGGAGATGCGGCGCGGCAACATCTTGTTGACTCACTGTTTTGGTCGATCGAACATGGTGTAAACGAGGTTCAAAAAATCTGAAACTTGCATGGGAACCCCTATTGACATTCCTGATCATGAATTAAATAAAATATCGACCTTTAAAGGACTTGAAGGATACAAAAAAAGATTTTCATTTTTTAAAGGCTAAAATGGCACTAAGTCTGAATTACTTAGCTAGAGTACTTAAAGTCTAGGGCCCCTTGGCAAGCCTAAAGGATAGAATTAAGCTAGAAATTTTTTGGGGCCTTACAAAGGATCTTTTTGATATGGTGTTTATTCATCCTAATGTGGGGTTCACAGATATTGTTCGACAACAAGAAAAATGGTTCTCTTCGGATGTGAATTAACTACCGGCAATTGAATAAGGTAACAGTTAAGAACAAGTATCCTTTCCTAAGGATAGATAAATTATTTGATCAATTTCAAGGTGCCAAGTTATTTTCTAATATAGATCATTGGTCTGGGTATCATCAGATTGAAATTAGGGAGGGGGATATGATACAAACAAACTAATAAAAGAAGCTAAAACTATAACTAAAAGAGAAAGAAGAATACAAGATGGAGATGAACTTACAAACAACACTAATGAATAATACTAAGGTGTGTATCAAACACCAAAACACACAGATTGATAATACCACACTCTTAGGTGAGCAGAAAGGGATAAATTTCTTCAACCACTCACCTTTCTTGCAAAAATGTCAACACAAGGTCAACCTTAGTTTCAATTTTTTTTTCAAGACTTACAATACTAGCTTTTACAATCCCTACACTAAGGAAAGAAAATACAATTGGAGTATCACTCAATCAATTTATCAAAACTATGAAAAGTAAAGGCCTAATTTTCTATTTATTATTATTAGACAGAAAGACTAAAATACCCTTAATGAAGGGTGCTCCTTTGGAGTGTAAAAGAGGATTCTCAAAATACCACAATGAGGAACCTTTGGAGTGTATCCAAGGTTTCCTTAGAGTATATTCAAGGTCCCTTTTCAGATTTTAGCAAGTAAACTTGCTTGGATGAATGCTTAATACTCCCACAAGCTTCCAAATTCATAAATGGCACCATTTATGTTTGGTCTTGATAAATGGTTCCTCTTCAATTCTCTCAAAACTGAGGATGGTTCATTTCCTCAAAGTTTATGGTTCTTGGGTTAGCATAAAGGCAAGAATCTAAGCAACCTTCCACACGCGAGATTGCTTTATGTCTTGCTCAAAACTGGCCTTTCTTATAACTTTTTGTTCCCTTAGAGTGACTAAGTATTGATCCTCTAGGTGTTGGCCTCCAAAGATATCATCAAAGGCTAAGACATCGATTTGACTCGTATTATCCTCCCCTTCTTGAAAAGGATTTGACCTCAAATCCAAACTTTCCAAAATTAAAGAGAGGAAAAAAAATACAAACTCCTCATAGTGTGAGGTTTAGTTAACAAAAAAATCATCTTAACATGCCAAGGTTTCATATATTTTCGATATAACCAAGGATCCTTTGAATTAAATAATTAAAGTTTAATGAAAGATGCACAAAGGATTTGGTTATGGGATTCACCAAATGTGATACTTTTCTTGTAATGTATACCAAGAAACAAGTTGGGTGCACCAACATCATCAATTCTTTATTTGGCATTAGGGTCAAATTGTTTATAGGTATGTAGCGTGCTACACTTATAAGTAGGAGGCTACAAGGCATTTTGGAATATTTCTCTTTCTTCATGTTCTAGTTCGTGCTATGGAGTCAGAATTTTCCTCTTATATACTCTAGTTTAGGCTATGGTGTCACCCATATAAAAGTAAAGTTATCCTTATTCTTCTCTTACTCTTATGTTCTCAGATATGTCTCATTGTTTAGGTGATTCAAGTGTAGAAATGTAGAATCTAAATGGTATGGTCCTTTTTGATTGAGTCATTAAAGATTATAAAGTTTTGCAAGTACTTGAGAGGAGTATGTTAGTGCTTCATAGTGTATTGATTCTAGTGTAAACTTTGATCCTGATGAAATAGTGCTTTTTCAACTTGAGGAATTGAGTGTATCCAATCCCTTTCAAAAATTTTGTTGTAGGGAATGTTGTGTACGAGAATGTTGGAACTGTATTTCCACCCTAGTAGTAGTGTATGTTAAAGTGTAATGACCTAATGTTAGTGATGTGGTCTAAAAGTTGGTGTCACAAAGTCACAATGTTAGAAGTCAAAGTGAGGGCTTTTGCGTGAATAAATACTTTTAGCTATATAATTGTGGACTGAGAAGTGAGTTGTCATTGTATAGTGATAGATTATGTGGTATAATGATAAAATAATGTACAGCACTATTTGCAGATTGCATGGTATTATATAAAGAAAGATACTTAATATGATTATTAATTATCCAAATTAGTGAGGGAGCCTAGAGTAGATAGTTATGGTGGGTATAGAAGAGTAGTGACAAAAAGAGTGGGAATGACGATGGGTAGAAAGTATAGATATAATCTTATGCATGTTATTGAGATTTGTTAAGGTGATATGTTCTTGTGTGTTAGTTTTATGGGGGTAGAGAAGGAATTATTAGTTAAGGTGAATTGTTGTTTGCTTGAAGTATGAAAAGATTTATTGATGATACTTGTTGTGTTAGAAAAGTATAGGTTATTGATGAATGTACATAGTTGTTGAGTATTGTTAATTTAGGATTCCTTGAGGTTACAAAAAGGGAGTCTAGTTGAAACATATATAGCTATGATAGTAATTTAGATGTATAGAAGGGTAAATAGTAATGATGTGTATATGATGGAGGTAATAATTTTTTGGTTAGTATAGCTAGTTATATGGAAGTAATATAGTAGGCTTGAATAGTATATGCAAGAGTTTAAGTTTATTTATTTGCAATTTAGTATGATGTTGCAGGTGTGATATAGAGGTGTGCCCAACGTGATATACGACTTCATTATTTCAAAATTTATTAAGTGCTGTATGGTTAGTAGTACCTTTGAATTGATAAGTATGAGTGAGGTTGTGTAGTATATGAGGTTTTTGTCGGTTAACTTATGGTTATAGGTTGATGATATTGGGTATGTTGGCATTAGTTTAGAGATTTGATATTAATAGACTATGATGGAAGTTAGTGTGGTTCATCACGGGTTTAGATATATTAATCATAAGTGTTAGAATCTAAGTGGTGAGTGTTTAACCTGTTACATGATGACTTTCGGGGATATAGAAATCTAAGGGTTGAATATCACAAGGAAGCATTAGCAGAGAGTTTTACACTTTCAGATGTAGTCTGTTGGGTTAAGTTCTATTATTTTATGTGTATTGTAAGACCCCATAAAGATCCTCTTCGTCTAGGTCCTTTAAAGATTTCCCCAAGAGGTCTCAAACTTAGAAAATCTCCAGCTAAGTGTTAGGACTTAGTCTTTCCCAAAGTCCTCAACTTTTAGAATTTTATTCATGAACTTCCTGACCTCTGATATTTGATTTCTTTGTTGATTCATGATTATGCAAGTCAATAGTATATCAGATGAGTTTAGGAATTTTCAGATAGGCCTAAGGGCATATTTGCTATACCAAAATAATATCCTAAGGTAATTTGCCTGTGGTGCCTCGCCCAGTTCAGTTGCTGGGGGTAGCCGTGATGGGAAAGAAGGCACCTCACCTAGTCTAGCGGACTAGAGTCTGTAGCGCCCTAGCTATTTTGACTGGGGTAAATGCTGAAATCAAGCTCCGTGTCATTAAGGGGAAATGAGTAATTTTTCTTTACCCCAATCCATCCAAACACAATATTAGAGTGTATTCTAAGAACATTAGGCTTAATTTCATTACTTTTCTCTCAACCAGTACCCTAAGAACTCCTAAGCTCCTCCTTAAATAAATCTAGATCCACCATTGTTTCTCCAAGAAAGAGTTAGATTGAGGAGTTCCACAGATGTAGAATGGTGGCTTAAAGCTAAGGGGAAGATGGTAGAATGAGTAATAAAGTAAGACTTATCAATTCTAGTAGTGATACCAGTGTAGTTTAGAAACATTAAGAGAGTGAGGATGGGGCTTAACATATACTTATTTCAGTGTTGGTATTTTAGTTATTCCAATATCTACTTATGCGCATAATAGAGAATCATATACTCTCCTAGATCCTAGTATGACGAATTCCAATTTGTTCAGCACTCGAAATCATATTTTGTAAGTTATGAATTCCAAAAATTTAGACCATGTAGCTCATGACTCATGTACTCATGCAACAATCTTAACGATCAGTGAAATTTAGACTTATATCAAGTACGTCCTCAAATTATATCTCTATAATGAATCCATGTCATGAATGCTATATTACTTAGGCCTCAGTAATGTATAAAGCTATGCTTAATATCTCTTTATGTTATGTATCCCGATATAACAACCTTTCAGTGACATTCCCTTAGATCAAGATAGTAATAATGAATAATTGTGCAGATAGAAAGAAATAATTATGTCATATTAGGGAAGATTGTTATATGTTTTTTTATGCAAGTCCATGAGTGGAGAATATTGAGGTAAAGTCCTGTGTATGATTTGGTTAATTGAGAATAGGTTATGTGTATCTTCTGAAGAATTGACTAGTGTAGATATGGATATAAAGATAGGCTTGAATGTCATGTCGGTATGTAAGAGGTTGAATTTAGTTGTTAATGTGATAAGGGAAAATCATCCTAGAGTGAATAGTTATGAGAGTGCTCAGGGTTTTGAATTCATGGATTAGATTTATATTATAGTGTAGAGTTACGTGTAGCACCTTGTGGTTTCAAATTAAGCCTTACTATGATAAAGGGGACTAGTTCAGTTTAGACTTTGGTAGAAGGATTTATCAAAGCCATATGAAAAATTTAAGTTGAATCAAGTGAGTCTGATATTTGAGGGGAATAGAATAGTTGAGGAAGCGTTGGAGAAATGTTACTAAGTTTGAAAGTAAGAACTTACATTTCTTAAGTTCTAGTAATTCTATTCTAGCATATGATTTATGGGTCTATGTACCAGGCCAAAGAGGGGTAGTAATGTTGAAATTCCTTATTCAGATGTTTTATTAAGATCATGCTCAAAGTTTTTTACTCCCTAATATCATTAGAAATTTCTTAGAAAAGTGTTGAAGAAATACCATATTTGGGTGTGAGCATTCAGTATGATTCATTCTGTATAGCCAGCAATCCATCTTGATAGTCAAACAGACAAATTTTCATAGTTTTTCTATTTCCCAATTCAGTCTCGTCTTACTACCTAGAATTTCGTAAGTATGGCCGTTCCTAGAGGTAGTTTGTTCGCACCAAACATCAGTTTCAGATTCAGATATTAAGTCATGATTTAGTTTGTAAGTATCCTGTGTATCATCTCAGTTTTTTTCTAGTTTTTCAACCAAGTCAGTATCATTCGGGGATGAACGATCCAAAGAGGGAGATATCGTAGTGCCCCTATTTTTCATGTTATAAACCTCTCATCTTTTTCTCATGAGATCAGATCCAGCGAACAGTAATGGTTACTTATAAGTCGACTCTCTCGTTCCTATCTTAGCTATATAGCATTTTCATGAGAATTTATGCACTTGCAGATCAGTTCAGTAGCTCATTATATTAAAGATTCAGCGATTCAATTTATTTCAGTTGTGCATGATAGCTTATAGCCTCAGATTCCTCAGTATTTTAGCTTAAGTAGCCACGTTCGAGGATGAATGTTCCCAAGGGGGAGATAATGTAATACCCCGTATTATCAAGCTAATCTATGAATGTAAGACCCCAAGAATCTTCTCATCGTTAAAGCCTTCGAAATGAGTCAAGTTGAGCTTAACACTTAGAATTTTTTTTAGCTAAGAGTTTCAACACTTAGTTTTATTTTGAACCCTTCATCTTTGTTGAATTTTTCTGCGACCATCCCGACATTCATTTTTTGAAATTTTTGTTGCATTACAATGGGGCAAGGTTGTAGCATTTTTTTGGTAAGTTTCCAAATTTTTGGACATCTTTTAGGGCGTGTCTGGTTTTCAAACCAGTAGCATCATGCGATATGCATACGTCGCATGGTTCAGTGCGGTGCTACGGAGCATGCGATGCACACTTCGTTGCGGTGGGATTGAGCATGCAACGCATGGTCCATCGCACGCCTGGGAAATTTTTCAGCATTTTGTCCATCTCATTAAGGGCATTATTGTATTTTTCCACTCCCCTATCTTCTCTAACACGGGATTAAATCCCTAAAATACAAAAATATCATCACTTTCATCCAAATTGACAAAGAACAAAGCTTAGGGTTTCTATAGAGAAGTCAAGAGAACTCGTGATTCAACCGTAGCTTTTCAAATATTTTTTTATATTTGGGATCCCCGTTCTGAGGGCTACAAGAAGCACCTAAAAATTCCATGAATAGAGTTTCAGAGTAGAGATTTCATTCAACATCTCCAATCTTGAGGTATGTGGGGTTATGAACAAGAACACCCTTTCGTTCTAGTGCCCAAAACTTAGATTTAATTTACAAAGATACATGATTTTATGTGTTTTGCCATGAATTTGAGATATTAATTTATATCCTATGTTGTTGTTCAAGAGATTATGATATTTCTATATGTCTAGAAGATAAATTCCATGAGTTTGATGTTGTTATTATACTTAAAGCTGAAATTTCAAGATTTCTAAATAAGTTATGCATATTTATGATATAAATCCTGAACTTTGAGATGTTTTGTCAAAGCATTGATATATGGGTCATTAAACCCTCCTCGAGATGGATGGTTTTGAGAATTTATGTGCTACATACACCCACGTTTAGACTATTTTAAAGTAGTTTATAAAGATTTGACCTTTTGGTCACAGTAGAGTTGAAATCCACTTTATGAAATGAGATTACAAGCTTTATCATTGATTTCCTTATGAGATATGAGATTACCATTAAAGTGGCTTTTCTTGAGTTTTTTCAGCATAGTATTAGGAGTAGTATTTAGCTCTGAGTTGGGTATGTTACTACAATTTCATACCCCATAACTACGTGCCACCGTAGGTTGAGATATTTACTTCCACTAATTATGGATAACTAAGATAGTGATCACTGAGATGAGATTGTTCTATTCCAATTGTCAGGGTAGAACAACCCTAACCTTATGGGGGCAAGTCGTGGGACATCATGGCTGCTCACATGGTGTACATGTCGGATAGAAGAACCTCCCAAAGAGTTGTCCCTCATTCTTAGATTAATTCTACTGATTTTAAATGAGATTTGAGATATAGATTTACGATGTATTCTATATACCAGATTTCACTAAGATTACTTGATATGAGAATTAGAAAAGGAAATATTGATATTTGGATTTAGTGTAATGTCTCATGATATTTAGATTTTGCATGTTTTACCATTTATTTGGTATGATCTCAAATTTTAGATTTCTTCAAACTTTATTAGCCAATTACAAATGTCATTCATGATTTGAAAAGAAAACTTATGACATGATCGTTATATATATGTACAAATATGATTATTTCATGAACCCCCATATACTCGGTATATATTCCATGGTAATGACCCACATGTTTGCATGTGGGCGACTTTTCCCCTGTAATATAGGTTCAGGTGCTCAGTGCCAGATTTGACAGTGAACTTTCAAGCATATTGATCCACATTTCCTGCAATGGTGAGTCCTCATGATCCGAGGAAAAGTTATTCAGATTTCCTGTCTTACTATGAGTTGTTCATTTTATCTCTAGAGTTCGGGTCAGTTGGGGCTTGTCTTGTCTATCCAGATTCGTTAGATTGGTCAGAATTGTCAGATATTCCATATTTTGTTACTTTCCGTAGTTATCCACATTGCTAAGACATTGTTGGTGATGTTTAGATGTTTTGATTTTAATGATCCCAAAATAAGCTTATGATAGAGTTAGATGGCTCAACGGGTTAGCTTGGGGCTACTTGTAGGCTTAAGCACTATGTGACACTTCGGGACCCATTTTTGGGGTGTTACAAACTTGGTATTAGAGCCTAAGGTTTAAGGAATCCTAGGGAGTCTGACAATCCTCATTAAGTAAAATCTTGATCATCGATGTGTAGCACGCCATATCTATGAGCAAGAGGCTACAAAACATTTTTGAAAGAAGGTCATTTCATTCTTTCAAAAGTTTATCGTTCTTAATATTATTTCTTTTCAGTAATTAATTCGTGCTCTCTTCTTTCAGAATATGCCTCTTCATCGAGCTAAAAGAAATAACGCGGGTCAGTAACCTTAGCTTGCTAATCCACTGAATGAGAATGTATCCCATGCTGAGTTCAGGAAAGCCCTTTAGGCACTGGCCCAAGCTGTCACCACCAACGTTCAGGACAACTAGGCCCCGGCTCCACAGCAATAGGAAAGTGAGTTAACTGCTGCCAGAATCTGTGACTTTAGGTAGATGAATCTACCAGAGTTTTATGGGTCCAAGGTAGGTGAGTATCCACAGTTGTATCTGGAGGGGATAAGGGAAATTACTCAGGTAATGCATATTTCTGAGGAGGAGAATGTTGAGTTAGCATCCTACAGATTGAAAGACCTTGCATATGAATGGGTTATTGTGTGGTGCAAGGGTAGAGTAGAGGGTGCTGCTCCTATGACTTGGCAAGAGTTTCAAGATGTATTCCTAGATAAGTTCTTTCAGCTTGAGTTAAGAGAGGTAAAAGTAGAGGAGTTCATGAACTTACGGCAAGGCTCTATGACAGTTAAGGAGTATTGCTTGAAGTTCAATCAGCTAGCAAAATATGCCTCAAATCTGATAGCCGACAACCGAGCCAGTATAAATAAGTTCTTGACAGGGGTGTCAAGCTATGTTGTTAAGGAGTGTATTTTGGCTATACATAATAGTGAGATAAATCTTTCTAGACTAATAACCCATACCTAATAGGTTAAATCAGATAAGGTAAAAGAGAGGGATAGAGGTGGGGGGGTAAGAGAGCCAGATCCAAACAACATCCTTATGGTCAGACCAGATCGCAAGGAGGGAATCACCCTTTATTTCAAAGCCTCTCATCTATGCCAGCACCGTCATCAGCTAGTTCCCCAGCACCTAGAGGTAGGCAGGAACAGGGAAGAAGGTCTTCTCTGTTCGGGTCTCAGAATATTATTGGTAACTGGCCTAACCATCTACCATGCGGCAGGTGTGGTAGAAATCACGAGGGTAAGTGTTTGTGGGGTCAGAATAGTTACTATAGATGTGTCCAGGAGGGCCACGATTTTAGATATTGTCCTTACGCCAGACAGGGGAACCATGATGTTCGCCCCCAAACTCAACTGCTAGTGCTCTAGCTCCTGTTGCTTGTCTAACTCCTACTTATGGTACTTCTTCAAACACTGTTGGCGGTCAGCTCTAGAATAGATTCTATACTTTTCCTTCCCGTCAGGAGCAGGAGGACTCCCCCAATGTTGTTACTGGTATGCTTTGTGTATTTCAGTTTAATGTTTATGCTTTGTTGGACCCTGGGTCTAGTTTTTCATATGTGACACCTCTGGTTGTTGTAAATTTTGTTGTAAGTCCCGAGATTATCTATGACCCTATCCTAGTTTCTACCCCTATGGGTGAGTCCATTGTTGCCTGAAAAGTGTACAAAAAGTGTCCTATTTCTATTCTTCATAGGGTTATGTTTGCTGATCTCATAGAGTTAGATATGGTAGATTTTGATGTTATTCTGGGTATGGACTGGCTTCACTCTTGTTATGCATCCATAAACTGTCGTACCCGTGTAGTCGAGTTTTAGTTCCCTGGTGGGTCTGTTATCAAATGGTCTGGGAATTCCGTATCTCCCAAGATTCATTTTATCTCATACCTCAAATCTAGAAAGCTTATTTCCAAAGGGTGCATTTATCACTTAGTTAGAGTTAAAGACACTAAGACTGAGACTCAAACTCTTCAGTCAGTTAAAGTTAATTAGTTTCCTGATGTCTTTTCGAAAGATCTTCTAGGGGTACCTCCCGATAGAGAGATAGAATTCAGGATTGATCTTCTCCTCGATACTCAGCCCATTTCCATTCCTCCAGATCTTATGGTACCCGCAGAAATTAAGGAGTTGAAGGAGTAACTCAAAGATCTCTTAGATAAATGTTTCATAATACCAAGTGTTTCTCCTTAGGGTGCACCGATCCTATTCATGCAGAAGAAAGATGGTTCTTTACATATGTGCATTAACTATCATCAGCTAAACAAAGTCAAAATCAAAAACAAGTATCCCCTTTCGACAATAGAGGATTTGTTTGATCAATTGCAAGGTGCTAGTTACTTTTCAAAGATATACCTTCCCTCCGGCTATCATCAACTCAAATTTAGGGAGTGTGATATCCCGAAAATAGCCTTCCGGACTCGTAATGGTCATTTTAAGTTTCTTGTTATGTCATTTGGACTAACTAATGCCCTAGCAGCTTTCATGGACCTCATAAATTGAGTGTTCAGACAATATCTTGATATGTTTGTCATAGTACTTATAGATGATATCCTTGTATACTCCCGTAGTGAGGATGACCATACAGATCATCTCCGTATCATCTTGCAAACACTTAAAGATCATCACTTGTGACTGGTCTACCTCTTATGCATCACCGCTATGATTCTATTTGGGTTTCTCTTAATAGGTTGACTAAGTCTGCGCATTTCTTACCTGTGTATATGTCCTATACTATGAGTACTATGCTAAGTTATATGTCTGAGAGTTAGTCATATTACATAGAGTACCCTTGTCTATTATTTTGGATAGGGGTACTCAGTTCACTTCGCAGTTTTGGAGGTCATTTCAGAAGGGTCTTGGTACCCAAGTGCATTTGAGTTTTGCTTTTCACCCGCAAACAGAAGTTCAGGATGAGAGGACTATCCAAACTTTGGAAGATATGTTGAGGGCGTGTGCCCTTAATTTTAAGGGAAGTTGGGATGAGCATTTTCCACTAATAGAGTTTGCTTACAACAACAGTTATCATTCTAGCATTCGGATGGCCTCGTTTAGGGCTTTGTATTGGAGATAGTGTAGATCACCCATAGGTTGGTTCGAGGTGGGTGAAGCTACGGTGATGGGTCCTGATTCGGTATTTAAGGATATGGAAAAAGTTCATTTGATTAGAGAAAGGTTGAAAACAACTCACAGTCATCAGAAGTCGTATGCTGATGTGCGGAGAAGATACCTTGAGTATGAAGTTGATGACTTGGTATATTTGAAGATCTCGCCCATGAAAGGGGTGAAGAGATTCGGGAAGAAGGGGAAGCTCAGTCCCCGTTATGTTGGACCCTACAGAGTTCTTATCTGTGTTGGTAAGGTAGCTTATGAGGTTGAGTTTCCTGTAAAGCTGTCAGTAGTTCAACCTGTCTTCCATGTTTCCATTCTTAGGAAACATGTTGGTGATTGTGTTGTTGTAGATCCTTCAGAAAGCCCTGATGTACAAGATAGTTTTTCGTTTGAGGAGGTTCCTATTGAGATTTTAGATTATCAAGTCCGGAGACTGAGGAACAAAAAAGTTCCCTTAGTCAAAGTGTTGTGACGAAACCAGTCTGTTGAGGGTGCAACTTGGGAAGCCAAGGCGGATATGCGATCCAAGTACCCGCACCTATTTTCTGCAAGCTCCGGTCAATCTGAAGGTACCATTCTTCTCTAATCATCCCGTTTATATTCAAAGTTGCAGCATTTCAGTTGTTATCTATTTCTGTTCAGTTGTTATATTATGAGTTATGTACTCTTTGATGTACCCGGAGTGTAAGATAAAGTAGAGACAAGTTTAGCAAATTGCTTCAGCTACTTACCATTCGCTTCTCTTGTATTCTTAACGTATCTAGCATCATTCGAGAACGAATGTTTACAAGGGGGAGATAATGTAAGAACCCAGGAATTTTCTCGTCATTAAAGCCTTTGAAATGAGTCAAGTTGAGCTTAACACTTAGAATTTTTTTAGATAAGAGTTTCAACACTTAGTTTTATTTTGAACCCTTCATTTTTGTTGAATTTTTCCGCGACCTTCCCGATATTCGTTTCTTGAAATTTTTGTTGCGCTATGATGGGGCAAGGTCGTAGCATGTTCCGGGTGAATTTTGGAATTTTTGGACATTGTTTAGAGTGTGTTTGGTTTTCAAACCAGTAGCATCATGCGATATACATGCATCGCATGGTCCAGTGCGGTGCTATGGAGCATGCGACGCACGCTTTATTGCGGTGGAATGGAGCATGTGACGCATGGTCAATCGCACGCCTGGGAAATTTTTCAGCATTTTGTCCATCTCATTAAGGGAATTATGGTATTTTTCCACTCCCCTATCCTCTCTAACACGGGATTAAATTCTTAAAACACCAAAATATCATCACTCTCATCCAATTGACCAAGAACAAAGCTTAGGGTTTCTCTAGAGAAGTCAAGAGAACTCGAGATTCAACCGTAGCTTTTCAAATATTTTTTGATATTCGGAGAGGGCTACAAGAATCACCAAACAATTTCAGGAATAGAGTTTCGGAGTAGAGAGTTAATTCAACATCTCCAATCTTGAGGTATGTGGGGTTATGAACAAGAACACCCTTTCGTTCATGTGCCCAAAACTTGAATTTAATTTACAAAGATACATGATTTTATGTGTTTCGCCATGAATTTGAGATATTAGTTTATACCCTATGTTGTTGTTCAAGATATTATAATATTTCTATATGTCTAGAAAATAAATTCCATGAGTTTGAAGTTGTTATTATTCTGAAAGCTGAAATTTCCAGATTTCTAAATGAGTTATGCATATTTACGATATAAAGCCTGAACTTTGAGATGTTTTGTCTAAGTGTTGATATATGGGTCATTAAACCCACCTCGAGATTGATGTTTTTGAGAATTTATGTGCTACATGCACCCACGTTTAGACTATTTTGAAGAAATTTATAAAGATTTGACCTTTTGGTGACAATAGAGTTGAAATCCACTTTATGAAACGAGATTACAAGGTTTATCATTGATTTCCTTACCAATGAAGTGGATTTTATGGAGATTTTGAGCATAGTATTGGGAGTAGTATTTAGCACCGAGTTGGGTATGTTACTACGATTTCATACCCCAGAACTACGTTCCACCGTATGTTGAGATATTTACTTCCATTAATTGTGGATAATTGAGATAGTGATCACTGAGATGAGATTGTTCTATTCCAATGGCAAGGGTAGAACAGACTTAACCTTATGGGGTCAAGTCGTGGGACATCATGGGTGCTCACATGGTGTACATGTCGGTTAGAAGAACCTCCCAAAGAATCATCTCTCATTCTTAGATTAATTCTACTGATTTTAAACGAGATTTGAGATGCAAATTTGTGATGTATTCTATATTCCTGATTTCACTAAGATTACTTGATATGAGAATAAGAAAAGGAAATCTTGATATTTGGATTTAGTGTAATAGCTCATGATATTCATATTTTGCATATTTTACCGTTTATTTTGTATGATCTCAGATTTTAGATTTCTTCAAGCTTTATAAGCCAATTACAAATGTCATGCATGATTTGAAAAGAAAGCTTATGACATGATCGTTATATATATGTAGAAATATGATTATTTCATGCACCCCCATATACTCGGTACATATTCCATGGTAATGACCCACATGTTCGCATGCAGGCTATATTTTTCCTGTAATGTAGGTTCAGGTGCTCAGTCCCCTATTTGACAGTGATATTCCGAGCATATCGATCCGTATTTCCTGCAATGGTGAGTCCTTATGATCCGAGGACAAGTTATTCAGATTTCCTGTCTTATTATGAGTTGCTCACTTTATCTCTTGAGTTTGGGTCAGTTGGGGCTTGTCCCAATGGCTCATTGATACATTGTTTAGTAGAGGCTTGTCAGGCCAAATTTGTCAGATTGGTCAGAGTTGTCAGATATTCCATATTTTGTTACTTTCCGTACTTATCCACATTGCGTTAGATGGCTCAAAGGGTTAGCTTGGGGCAACTTGTAGCCTTAAGCACTGTGTGATGCTTCGGGACCCATTTTTAGGGCGTTACAATGAACCATCATTCTTACATGTATAAGATATAATCCGAGTGATTCCCATGTGAATATAAGTTTTATTATCTTTATCCTCATGTTTGATATGATTCTAAGGTGAAAAATATTAATAGAAATCATTTAGAACCAAGTTGAGCTAAGATCTTTTGATTCATCTGAAATTCGAAATTTTATTCTCTAAGGGTATACTTTAAACATCTAAAACTTTTTATATACATGGAAATTTCACCTCAAGACCCACCAAATTTTATTTAATTGAATTAGCCTTCCAACGGTACCAATTTTGCAAAAATTCGATACCTGAGCAAAAAGTTAAAACCATTTTCATGAAGAGGCAGTAAGTGTAATGCCCCAGAAAATGGGTCCCGGAGCGTCATACGGTGCTTGAGGCTACGAGTAGCCCCAAGCTAATCCTTTGAGCCATTTTCATTCAGTTCAACACAAATCAACGGGGTTTCCATAAATAACCCTTAAATATCAACAGAGTAATCATCATCCAAGAATAAAATAATTTCAGAAAGATAACAAAATACGACTTATTAGTCAAATCCAAAATCTATACTAGTCTGACAAGCCTCTAAGAAAATCAATAAAACCAGAGAGCCATTGAGACATGCCCAACTGACTCATACTCAGTTATCAAATGTAAACAATTCCGTGAAACCAACATCAGACATCACATCCTCAGAACATGAGGACTCACCACAACAGAAGATGTAGAACAGCGTGCCCGAAGAATCACTGTCGAACCTGGAACTGAGCACCTGAACCTATATTCCGAGAAAATGCAGCCCACATCCGAAGATGTGGGTCAGTACCATGGAAAGGAACCGAGTATATGTGGGTGTATGTAGTTGTATAAATATCATCATCATAAATATTTATAAGAAAAATGCACGATGTATGAAAGACTCACATAGCCCAAAGAAAATCATCATAATCATGAGAGGATGAAATAAGTACAATAACACATGTGAGTCATCATATAATTTGTCAATCACTTTCAGTTCATCAAGAATATCAATTCTCATAATGTAAATATCATTTAAATCTTTCGAAAGAATGATTTTTACAATTCCACTTTCAAATCACTTCACCATTCACCATAGACACAAGGAAACACACACACACTGGGAGATCATATAACCGACATAAACCATGTGAGCTACATGGAGTTCAACGTACAACCCATGTTGGGGAGATCCTTCCTATCCTTCCCATCGGAGTAGGACTATCGATATCAAATCCACACAAACTAGTGATCACTATATAAAACAGCTTCAGGCTCACTCCTACGGGGGCACGTAGCTCTAGGGAAGTAAGGTCACTTTATACCTACCACTCGGTGGAAAAGATTTCTCCCGACTTAGCTCAGATCATTTCAAAGACAATCCACAACAAAACAATTTCAGTAATATATAAATATACATCGGGAGCCATCATGCTTCCCATCTATCAAAATCCACCAAGTTGTGGATTTCTTTCACACTCAAGTTCAAAACAACTCTATTAAGACCAAAAGGTCAAATCATTCAAAATATCTCAAATATTCAACATCAACGTGCTTATAACACACTCTTTCTAAAAAAATACAATTTCCAATGGGGATTCACGACCTAAATATCAAAATCATGATAAATATTGTTCAAGATTCATGCTTTATATCTCCACACATGTAAATTCATCTTTCAAAATCATAAACATCAATATTTCATGATAATCATCATAAGATATGGGTTCATGCTTTAGATTCATAAAAATCAAATAAAAATCATGCCTTTGTAAAGAAAATTTTTTTGGGCACAAGAACGAAAGAGAGTTCTTGTTGAAAAATCTCACATACCTTGAATGATGAAATTTAGTTCGATACTCATTTTTAAGATGTTAATCGTGCCTTTGAATGATGGTTCTTGGAGTTCTTGAACTAGGAACTTGGAATCTTGAATAAATTTGCAGAATTAATGGTGAATTTTGGATGTTCTTAAAGTTGGATGTAGGAGCTTAGGGTTTTCTTTTTGAGGAAATTTGATGAAATATAACATATAATGCTTCTAATAGGCTTTACTATAGGATTTGGACGGATTTTGGGTGAGGGGGAATGACCAAAACACCCCTAAAAATCAAATAATTCTCGAATCTATCCTTTGGTGGACTATTTTATAGTCTGAAGTAGATCAACCATAACGTTTTACTCTGATATCCAAATTAGATGAAACCAATTTCATTAGAAAGAGGACTCTCATATATTTCCGTTGATATATGGTATCTCACCCAGATCATTGAGTATGAGGAGTTATGATCGTTTGAAGTTGACCCAAATATTTGCTTTTGATAGGCTGAAGTAGATCGACCATAACTTTTTGCTCCAATAGACAAATTCGATAAAACCAATTTCATTGGAAAGAGGACTCGCAGAGATTTCTATTGATATATAGTAATCACCCAGATTATTATGTACAATGAGTTATGATTATTTAAAGTTGGAGCAAAAAAACTCCAGGCCTCAGTACTTTTTCCTGCACGTTTTACTGTTCACTACTATTCACAGTTCGATCAGAATGTTCATAACTCGTCGCTCGGGTGTCCGTTTCGGATGATCCACATATCGTTGGAAAGATTATTAGATAATCTACGCAATGGTGGGTGATAATCTAAGACATTCCACACGGAAAATTTATAATTCATTCTAGAAGATAGAACCCAACACGTATACGCACAAAATTTCAACAAAAAATTTCTCAGGGTATTACATCACCCCCACTTGGAAACATTCATCTTCGAATAATGCTAGACATGACAAGATTAGATAGGGAATAGAGAATACTGATGAAACCATTCGTTAGACTCATCACCACATCGTTTCTCACTCCGAATGCAACATAGAATGCATAAATTCAAGAAACTACAACTGAACACATAATAAATGACAGCTGAACTGCTGCAACTTTTATCAAAAGTGCATGATTTAGGAAAGAACGGTACCTTCGTCTTGATCGAAGTTCGTGGAAAATAGGTTCGGGTACTTGGATCGCATATCGACCTCAGCTTCCCAAGTTGCACCCTCAGCAGATTGGTTTTGCCACAACACCTTGACCAATGGAACTTCTTTGTTCCTTAGTCTTTGGACACTGAAATCAAGAATCTCAATAGGAATCTCATCAAATGAAAGATTTTATTGAATGTCAGCACTCACAGAGGAATCCACTACCACAGCATCGCTAATATGCTTTCTAAGCATGGATACATGGAATATTGGATGAATAGAGGACAACTCGGAAGGCAACTCGACCTCATAAGCTACCTTACCAACACGGCTAAGAATTTTGTAAGGACCAACATAACGGGGACTAAGCTTCCCCTTCTTTCCGAATCTCTTCACCCCCCTCATGGGTGTAATTTTCAGATACACTAGGTCACCAACTTAAACTCAAGGTCTCTCCTTCTAACATCTGCATATGACTTCTCACGGCTCTGTGCAGTTTTCAACCTTTCCCTAATCAACTTAACTTTTTCCATAGCCTCAAATATCAAATCAGGACCACTCACAGCCGCTTCACCCACCTCGAACCAACCTATGGGTGATCTACACTTCCTCCCATATAAGGCTTCAAATGGAGCCATGCTAATACTAGAGTAGAAACTGTTATTGTTAGCAAACTTTATCAACGGTGATTGATCATCCCAACTTCCCTTAAAGTCAAGTGCACAAGCTCTCAACATATACTCTAATGTCTGGGTGGTCCGCTCAGCCTGACAATCGGTCTGCGGATGAAAAGTAGAACTCAAAAGAACTGGGGTACAAAGACCCTTCTAAAAAGCTTTCCAAAAGTGTAAAGTGAACTGAGTACCCCTATTCGAAATGATAGACAAGGGAACTCCATACAGTCTGACTAGCTGTCGGATATACAATATAGCGTAATCCTCAGCAGTATATAAAGTATGAACAGGCAAGAAATGAGAAGACTAAGTCAACCTATCAACCACAATCCAAATAGAATCATGATGGCGTCGGGAAGGAGGTAAACCAATTACGAAGTCCATATTTATCTTTTCCCACTTCAAGGTGGGAATACTAAACTCTAGCATCATACCACTAGGTCTTTCGTGTTCAACCTTAACCTGTTGGCATGTTGCACACTTACCTACAAATGCTGCTACATCTTTCTTCATGCCACTCCACCAATAGATTTCCCACAAGTCTTGGTACATCTTGGTGGCACCAGGATGAATAAAATATCTCACCCCATAAGCTTCAGCCATAATCCTCTATCTCCGATCATCAACATTCTGGACACACAATCTACCTTGCAATCTTAACACACCATCTCGCCCTTGGGAGTAAACCTCTACTTTTTGTTACTTGACTGACTCCTTCAATCTGACCAAACTAGCATCTAAGTCTTGCTTTTCCTTCACTTCTGAAACCAAGGAGGATTCGGAACTACTCTGAACCACTATACTACCTTCGACAGAGTCAAACAACCTTACCCCCAATCTAGACAAACGATGTACATCACGAACCAACTCTTTCTTACCTTCTACCACATGCGAAACACTACCCATGGACACTCTACATAGGGCATCCACCACAATATTGGGCAAGCACTCATATCATAGTCCTTTAACAATTCTAACCATCGTCTCTACCTAAGATTCAATTCTCTCTAGGTAAACACAAACTGCAAACTCTTATGATCAGTGAAAACATCAACATAGACACTATACAAATAGTGTCTCCAGATTTTCAAACCAAACACAACAGCAACCAACTCAAGGTCATGGGTGGGGTAATTTTTCTCATAGGGTTTCAACTGTCTAGAAGCATAAGCTATCACCTTACCCTTCTCCATCAATACGTAACCCAACCTAACTCTTAAAGCATCACAGTACACCACAAAACCATCAACACCATCAGGTAAAGTCAAAACAGGGGCTGAAATGAGTTGAGTCTTTAACTCCTGAAAACTCTTCTCACAAGATTCGGACCACAAGAACTTCACTTTCTTTTGGGTCAACCGAGTTATAGGAGACACGATGGAGGAGAAACCCTTAACAAAGCAGTGGTAATAGCCAGCTAAACCCAAGAAACTTTAGATATCAGACAAAGAATTAGGTCTAGGCTAATTTCTAATAGGTTCAGTCTTTTGGGGATCAACTCTAATACCCTCAAAAGAAATGATATGACCCAGAAAAGCAACTGACCTTAGCCAAAACTCACACTTAATGAACTTGCCAAACAACTTGTGATCTCTAAGGGTTTGCAAGACAGTTTGGAGATTATTAGAATATTAATCCTCACTATAGGAGTACACTAGTATATCATCGATGAACACTATGACAAACATATCCAAATATGGTCTGAACACTCGATTCATGAGGTCCATGAAAGTTGTTAGGGCATTAGTTAACCCAAAAGACATAACAAGAAACTCAAAATGGCCATAACGAGTTTGGCAAGTAGTTTTCAGGATGTCACACTCCCTAGCTTTGAGTTGATGATAGCCGAAATAAAGGTCTATCTTTGAGAAATAACTTACGCCTTACAATTGGTCATACAAATCATCTATTCTCGGAAGGGGGTACTTATTTTTTATGGTGACTTTATTCAGTTTGCGGTAATCAATGCACATACGTAAAGAGCCATTTTTCTTTCTCACAAACAATATAGGAGCACCCCAAGGAGAAACACTGGGCCTTATGAAATCCTTATCTAGTAGATCTTTGAGTTTCTCTTTCAACTCCTTAATTTTTGTAGGGGCTATACGGTAAGGAGGAATTAAAATAGGCTGAGTATCACAATCCCAAACTCTATCTCTCTATCAGGAGGTATCCCTGGGAGATTATTCGAAAAGACATCAAAAAACTCATTGACGAGGTTAACAGACTGGAGAGTTAGAGTCTCAGACTTAGTGTCTTTGACTCTAACCAAATGGTAAATACACACCTTGGAAATAAGATTTCCAGCTTTGAGGTAAGAGATAAAATGACTCTTGGGTGACATAGAATTCCCAGACCACTCAAACATGGATGCACCCAAAAACTAAAACTTGACCACTCGGGTCCGACAATCAATAGAGGCACAAGAAGAATACAACCAGTCCATACCCAGAATCACATCAAAATCTACTATGTCTAACTCAATCAGATCAGCCAACAAGACTTTATGAAGAACGGTAACAGGACATTTTTTATACATTTTTTGGGCAACAATCGAATCACCCACTGGGGTAGAAACTAGTATAGGCTTAGGAATAATCTCAGGACTCATTTCAAAATTCACAGCAATCAAAGGTGTAACATATGAGAAACTAGATCCACGATCCAACAAAGTATATACATCAAATTGAAATACACGAAGCATACCAATAACAACATTGGGAGATTCCTCCTATTCCTGGCGGGATGGTAAAGCATAGAATCTATTATGGTGCTGCCCGCCAGCATTGCTAGAAGAGGCACCCTGAGCTGGGGATAGGCGAGTCGCTGGAACTAGAGCACTAACAGTCTGAGTCTGGGTCTGAGGGCGATAGTCACAACACCCTTTTCCATCTTGTGGACAATCTCTAACTTTATGACCCATGTCACCACACCGAAAAAAACCACTCTTCTCACCCCAACACTCACTCGAATGAGCCCTACCGCACTTAGGACACAGGGGATGATTTAGCTTACTGCCAGCACTATACTGGGACCTGGATGCATATGACCTGCTACCTTGCTCCTACCTACCTCTAGGCACCGGAGCACTAGAAAATGACGGTGCTGGTATAGATGAACGATCCTGATACTGAGGGCAACTCTCTCTCTGTGATCTAGTCTGACCCTGTCCGTGCTGAGCTCTCTTATTCCTTCTTATTCTATCTCTCTCCTTAATCTTGTCTGCCTCAATCTGTTGGGCATGAGTCATTAGCCTAGAAAAATTCATCTCACTATTTAGCATAAGACACCTACACTCCTAAACCACATAACTAGACACTCCAGTCACAAACTTACTCATACTAGCCCAATTATCATCCACTAAGTCAGGAGCATACTTGGCCAACTGATTGAACTTTAGAAAGTACTCCCTAACAGTCATAGAGCCCTATCGCAGGTTCATAAACTCTTTCACTTTCACCTCCCTCCTCTCCAAAGGGAAAAACATATCCAGGAATACATCCGAGAACTCTTGCTAAGTTGTAGGGATAGCACCCTCACCTCTACCTTTCCTCCAAGCAACAACCCAGTCATAAGCAAGGTCTTTCAACCTATACGCAGCCAACTCCATACTATGTTCCTTAGATACATGCATCACCTGAGTAATATTTCGCACCTCTTCTAAAAACAACCTTGGATCCTCATCAGACTTGGACCCATAGAATTTCGACAGATTTATCCGCATGAAGTCATGGATCCTGGAAGCAGCTGAATTACCTCCCTTCTACTGTAGAGCCAGGGCCAGGTTGGCCTGAATATTTGCAGTAACATCTTAGGCCAGCGCCTGAAAGGCTGCTAAAAATTCAGCATGAGACAGATTTTCATTCAATGGGTCAGCGAGTTGGGGTTGCGGACCATCATTATTTCTTCTCTCTTGACATGGAGGCATATTTTTGAAAGAAGAGCACGAATCAATATCAGAGAGAGACACTTTAATCACGATAGACTTCTCAAAGAAAGAATCACACTCTTTCCTAAAATATCTTGTAGCCTCTTACTTATAGATATGGCGTCCTACTCACCGATGATCAATACTATACTTAACGTGGCTTGTCAGACTCCCTAGGACACCTTAAAATCTAAGGCTCTGATACCAAGTTTGTAACACCCCAAAAAATGGGTCCTGGAGCGTCACACGGTGCTTGAGGCTACGAGTAGCCCCTAGCTAACCCTTTGAGCCATTTTTAGTCAGTTCAACACAAATCAACGGGGTTTCCATAAATAACCCTTAAATATCAATTAAGTAATCATCATCCAAGAGTAAAAGAATTTTAGAAAGATAACAAAATACGACTTATTAATCAACTCCCAACATCTATACTAGTCTGACAAGCCTCTAAGAAAATCAATAAAACCAGCGAGCCATTGAGACATGCCCCAACTGACTCATACTTAATTATCAAATGTAAACAATTCCGTGAAACCAACATCAAACATCACATCCTCGGAACATGAGGACTCACCATAACAGAGGATGTAGAAAAGCATGCCCGAAGAATTATTGTAGAACCTGGAACTGAGCACTTGAACCTACATTCTGAGAAAATTCAGCCCACATCTGAAGATGGAGGTCAGTGCCATAGAAAGAAACCGAGTATATGGGGGTGTATACAGTTGTATAAACATCATCATCATAAATATTTATAAGAAATATGCAGGATGTATGAAAGAGTTACATAGCCCGAAGAAAATCATCATAATCATGAGAGGATGAAATAAGTACAATGACACATATGAGTCATCATATAATTTGTCAATTACTTTCAGTTCATCAAGAATATCAATTCTCATAATGTAAATATCATTTAAATCTTTTAAAAGAATAAATTTCACAATTCCACTTTCAAATCACTTCACCATTCACCATAGACACAAGGAAACACACACACACTGGGAGATCCTATAACCGACATAAACCATGTGATCTACATGGAGTCCAACGTACAACCCACATTGGGGAGAGTCATCTTATCCTTGCCATCGAAGTACGACTATCAATATCAAATCCATATAAACTAGTAATTACTATATAAATCATCCTAAGGCTCACTCCTATGGGGTTACGTAGTTCTAGGGAAGTAAGGCCACTTTATACCTCCCACTCGGTTCTAAAGATTTCTTCCAGACTTAGCTCACATTATTTCAAAGATAATCCACAACAAAACAATTTCAGTAATATGTAAATATACATCGAGAGCCAT
Organism: Capsicum annuum; assembly: GCF_002878395.1. Classification (NCBI taxonomy): domain Eukaryota; kingdom Viridiplantae; phylum Streptophyta; class Magnoliopsida; order Solanales; family Solanaceae; genus Capsicum; species Capsicum annuum. Next base: position 125,103,298 of record NC_061116.1, read on the forward strand.
CATGTTTCCCATCTATCAAAATCAACCATGTTGTGGATTTCTTTCACACTCGAGTTCAAAATAACTCCATTAAGACCAAAAGGTCAAATCATTCAAAATATCTCACATATTCAACATCAACATGCTTATAACACACACTTTCTCAATAAAACACAATTTCCAATGGGGATTCACGACCCAAATATCAAAATCATGATAAATATCATTCAAGATTCATGGTTTATATCTCCACACATGCAAATTCATCTTTCAAAATCATAAACATCAAGATTTCATAATAATCATCATAAGATATAGGTTCATGCTTCAAATTCGTAAAAATCAAATAAAAATCATGCCTTTGTAAAGAAAATTACTTTTTGGCACAAGAACAAAAGAGAATTCTTATTGAAAAACCCCATAGACCTTGAATGATGAACTTTAGATTGATACTCATTTTTGAGATGTTAATTGTCCCTTTGAATGATGGTTCTTGGAGTTCTTGAACTAGGAACTTGGAATCTTGAATAAATTTGCAGAATTAATGGTGAACTTTGGAGGTTCTTGAAGTTGGATGTAGGAGCTTAGGGTTTTCTTTTTGAGGGAATTTGATGAAATATAACATATAATTCTTCTAATAGGCGTTAATATAGGGTTTGGATGGATTTTGGGTGAGGGAGAATGACAAAAACGCCCCTAAAAATCAAATAATTCTTAAAACTATCCTTTGGTGGACTATTTTGATAGTCTGAAGTAGATCAACCATAATGTTTTACTCCGATATCCAAATTGGATGAAACCAATTTTATTAGAAAGAGGACTATCACATCTTTCCATTGATATATATTATCTCAGCCAGATCATTATGTACGAGGAGTTATGATCATTTGAAGTTGACCTAAAAATTTGCTTTTGATAGGCTGAAGTAGATCGACCATAACGTTTTGCTCTGATAGACAAATTGGATGAAATCAATTTTACTGGAAAGAGGACTCGCAGAGCTTTCCATTGATATATAGTAGATACCCAGATCATTATGTACAAGGAGTTATGATCATTTAAAGTTGGAGGAAAACTATGCCAGGCCTTAGTACTTTTTCCCGCACGTTTTACTGTTCACTACTATTCATGGTTCGATCGAAATGTTCATAACTTGTCGCTCAGATGTCCATTTTGGATGATCCACATATAGTTGGAAATCTTATTTGATACTCTACGCAATGGTGGGTCAAAATCTAAGACATTCTGCATGGAAAATTTATAATTTATTCTAGAAGAAAGAACCCAACACTTTTACGCCCAAAATTTCAACGAAAAATTTCCCAGGGTATTACAGTAAGCCAAGGTGATAAGCCCGCGGTGCCCTACCTATTCCAACTAGTGTAATTTTATACATTAAATATCCGTATCCAAGAGGGATATTTAGGTTATTTCCCACCCTTATATAGCCCTAAAAACACAAGATTCAGTCCCAATAACAAAAATATGCTCACTTTCTCTAAAATTCTCTCAAGAACAAACCTTAGGGTTTTTAATTCAAGATTCAAATCTCAAATATTCCACGATTAATTTTCCAAAATTGATTCAAGATTAAAGATTCCTAGTCCAAGAACTTCAAAAATCTACATTCAACAACACAAGTAGAATCTCAAAAGCAAAGTGTTCATCTAAGTTCATCATCTAAGGTACGTGGGGTTTATCCTAAAAAACTACATGGGCTTGTTGAAATGCTTGAATATGATTAAAAGTTTATCAAGTATGAATTTATAAAGGGGTTTTAGAATCCATGACTTTTATTATGCATCATGAATGTTTTAATGATATTGTTGTTTTGGCATTTAGTCCATTCCCCCTTAAATTGATTTATACTCATATGTATTTGTATGAAAATCGAGATTGAAGATTGTTTGAGAGAAAAAATTATAAAATCCCTCTTTTGTGATGAATCAAAGTTTAAGATCTTATCGGGAAAGAGTTGAAATGCATGTTTTATGTTTTGAAAGAGTTTTTCTTAATATCATAGTATTTGAACATGATTTAGAGATGGTGAGAGGGAGTTTCTTGATATAATTATGTTTTTGTTTTAAAGAGGAAGAATTGGATATGATTGAGAACTTTGACATGACCACCTTGTGTTATTGAAATATTAACAAAGAGTGTTTCTTGCATGTGTTTACATGAGTTTAAAGAAAGAGTTTCTTTGAATTTATTTATTGATATGGTGGTCCCAAACTTGTTTTGAAAACAGAGATTATAATATGCTATTAAATGGCTCGGAGTTATGACTTGCAAGTAAATGGTATGACGATGCCATATGTGCGTATTCCATAACAGAGTTAGAGTTTTACAGAGTTTGTTTTCAGAGAATACATATTTTAAAGAGTTAAAATGGGCATAATAAGGGTTAGGTAGTTTCTAAAGAAGGCATGAGTTCAAGTAACTCTTAGCCCTAAAATCGTGTTTTGTCGATACGGGTTTATTATTTCCCCAAGAGGGATTTTATGTTGGCCTAGTGCCCTGTGGCATACAGAACAGAGAATCCAACCGTTGCGGCAAACTCGAGTTGGGGGCCTGGCTGCCAAGTTAAGAGAATATTCCATATATCCAGTGGAATAACAGAGTTGTAGGGTATACCACCTAGCACAGAACTAAAAAAAATTGTGTCATGGAGTTCAGATGATTTTATAGAGTCTTTAACGTATGCCGATGTGATTTTCATATCATATGATATGTTTATGAACTGTTTTAAATTGCTCTCATATATGTTGAATACAAATCATTATTTTGGATTTGCTCTGCATACCAGTACAACTGTATTTTATCCCTACCTTCCAAGGTCTGAGGCTCAATCTAGAGGTCCGACGAAGCAGTAGAGTGTTCAAACAGAAGAGAAGTGTCCAGTGGTGAGCCTTCTTTATTATAGAAGGCCTGTTTATTTCAGAACATGTTATTTATTTATTTTGGGTCTACTGGGGGCCTTGTCCCAGTTTTTAAACAGTTTTCATTTTATTCATGTAGTAGCGATTTCTCAAACTAGTTCAGATATTGTCTAGTTGTTGTTGGGTTTCATTTTTCATCTTTAAAATGAATTCAGAGTATGACCGTGATTCTGTATTGAATTACATTTCTGCATCTTCTTTTATGGTACTAATATTATGCATGATTACCAAATAGAGATAGGCATCCAGGTCTTCATGGTTTGGAATGCTTGTTATGGCCAAGGCCCCAGCTCGGATCATGACATATAGCCTCCAAGGTAAGCTATACCATTCTTTTTACCACTAGACTCATTAGGATTGTTTATATCATCTTCAGACAAGACATTATGCCTAAAGATAGCACGATCTAATCCATGGGCAGATTTGGAACATGTGAGTTCTTCACTCTCTAAAAGACAACTGTCAAGTTTCAAAGAGCTTTCAAGTACAAGATTATCCTAAGAATAGCTCTCGGGTTCACAGCCATTTTTTTGACCAACATCTTCAAGAACTTCACTCGCTTTAGTTCTATAATGTACATCACATACATAATCAAGTGGTAAGGTAATTTTAAAAATAAGTTGATCAATACCAATTACACAAGAAGATGTACTTCCATTCAACATATAGGCTTCAACACTAGGTAGACATAAATTGATCTTACAAATAGAGTCAATGTGGTTATCAATAGAATCAGCTAATGTATTCACACTCACAACATGCACATCATCAACAGTAAGATCAATAGACGATGTACTTTCATTCAACACATTGGCTTCAACACTAGGTGGACTTAAATTGATCTTTCTAGAAGAGTCAATTCGATCATCAATTGGATCAACTAATGTATCCACACTCACAAAATGTAGATCATCATCAATAGGCAAAGAAATATTAGACTCACTAATATATAAGCTACCACTCATACTCAATGGGCTACTAGCCATATAATCATTGTTCACATGCACAAAAGTGTAAGAGTTAGCTATTTTACCTTGAAATACTTAAGCACATTCTTCTTTACCTTGTTTCAGATCATGGCAGCCCATTTTCTCCTATGGAAAGCTCTCATCACAAGGATTTTGGAAAATAGGCATTGGATTTTGTGGGCAAATTTTAGGTAGCAATGGGTGTAACTTTTCAACATGCCATTTCATACCTTATAGATTTCCATTGATGCTATCACAATGGTCATTGAGGCTATTAAAAGTGGCATTGAAATTATTGAAAGCCATGGTACCTAAAAGAAAGAAATAAACCTACAAAACAAACAAACAGCTAGTTCAAATATCCTCACCAACTCTTTCACTCTCAGATTCTTACTTCGCACTTAGTATCACAAAGTGTTGAAGCTTTGGAATCTACTAGGCAGGTGAGTGAGGGATGATTCTACTTTGTCTCAGAATAGATTTTTATTTGAGACAACTCAAAGAAAAATAGCTTACAGACTTGAACTAATAAGTTACAGTAAATTATAAATAAGAAAAGCACAGAAACAACAATGACATGAAACAAAGGACTCTAGATTAATTATCAACCTAGTAGGTAATAACTAGTTTTCTAATTAGTGATACAATAAACACAAAAGGAACTAGAAACAACAATTAGAAGATAGTAAATATAAATCAGACCTCAATTCGGTTGGTCACCAAAGTGATGATGTGGCAGCTTATGATTGGACACATTTTTCAAAGTTTCTCAATTTCTCAATCTTCTTGTCTCAGCACACTTGAATTAGGAAGGTGTATAAATGAAATTGGAGGAAATGGGAGGGTTTGGAGCCCTTTTTCAAGTTCAAATTGATTTGAAAATGATTTCTCCCCCTTTGTACTTTCAATTGTACTTTGATATTACCTTTGTCTCCTCTTCTTTTGGAAGATCGTGAATATGCTAGGGAATATTCTTTGTACAAACAACTTTCACCTTCTCTTTCTTTATTTTTGTGGATCAAACTAGTACTTTGAAAAATCTTCTTTAATAAGATTTGAAGATGATGAACAATATGAATATTTAAGAGTTGAACAAAGTTTGACCATAAGGCAAATGAACCCTAAATTAAAATTTTCTTTTAGATCCAAGTTCCCTTTGCAGATACAAGACAAACCAATAACAATTAAACAATAAAATGTCACAAATACTAGAATACACATGAAATCCACCCACAAAAAGCTTCAGACATGTTTTCAACAATGGTGGAATGCACAAACACAATTGGATCTAGCTCAAACCTTAGATATGGACTCTACTAGTGCTAGAAACAAGTATATAGCAGTATAAAATCACAAAACACACATAAAAAAAGTAGATATAGGTTCCAAAATCTTCCCAAAACTAAAAAAATGCATTTAACAATTTTTTTTGTATTTTTTGACTCTATACTCTTTTTTTACGAAGATTTTCTATGATCCAAGACTTAAAGTTGTGGGAACAAATCTAATTAATAGATCTTGATACCAAATGATACAATAAAACTACTATAAGAAGCTAAAATCTAAACTAAAAATAAAGAAGAAAACAAAATGGAGATGAACACACAAAGACACAATCGGATTCAAGAAGAGGGAAAAAGAAAATGCATAAACTTAAAGGATTGTTAGTGATACATACACCAACACTAATAATAGAACCAAGGTGTATATGAAACACCAATACACACAACACCAATGATGGATAACACCACACTCTTAGGTGAACACTAAGGGATCAATGTCCTTAAGCACTCACCTTTCTTGCTAAAATGTCAACACAAGGTCAACCCTAGTTTCAATGTATTTTCTAAGACCTACACTACAATCTTTTCCAGCCCTACACTAAGGAAAGAAAATACAATTTGAGTATCACTCAATCAATTCATCAAAACTATGAAAAGTAGTGGTCTAATTGTCTATTTATAGTTATTAGATACAAAGACAAAAATACCCTTAATGAAGGGTTATCCTTTGGAGTTTAATAGAGGTGTCTCAAAAGACCACAATATACCTAAGTGTAGGCACCTTCGGAGTGTATCCAAGGCTGCCTTGGAGTATATTCAAGATCCCACTTCATACTTTAGCAAGTACACTTCCTTGGATGAATGCGCAATACTCTCACAAGCCTCCATCATCATAAATGGCTTCATGTGTGTTTGGACTTGATGAATGGAACCTCTTAAATACTCTCAAAACTGAGCATAGTTTATTTTTTCAAGGCTTATGGTTCTCAGTTTAGCATCAAGGAAAGCATCCAAGAAACCTTACACACACGGGATTGCTTTATGTCATGATCAAAATAGTCCCTTATTGCATCTTATTGTGCCCTCAGGGTGACCAAGTCTTGATCCTTTAGGTGTCTCCTCCAAATATATCGTCAAAGGCTATGACGGCCATTTGGCTTATATTAGGATATCCCTACGATGGATTTTCATACTTGGTATGGTAATTTTAATTTTAGGTGATGTCATTTAGATTTACTAATTCCCTAACGACATGTATAGATCTAATGAATAGGGTGTTCAGGATGTTCATAGATTTTTTTGGCATTGTGTTTATTAATGACATCCTGGTTTATTCTAAGAGTTGGGTAGATCATGCTAATCACCCCATGTGGTGCTAAAGAACTTAAAGGAATAATAGTTGTATGTCATGTTCTCTAAGAGTGAGCTTTTGTTGAACACTGTGACTTTTCTTGGTCATGTTATTTTTAGTGAGGGGATAATAGTGGATCCTTAAAAGGTGGCGGTGGTTAAAAGTTGTCCAAGACTCATGACTCCATCTGACATTCGAAGGTTCTTGGGTTTGTTTGGGTATTACAGGTAGTTCGTAGAGGGGTTTTCTTATATATCTACCCTATTGACTAAGTTGACTCAAAAGAAGGAAAAGTTTTCTTCATCGGATTATTGTGAAAGTAGTTTTTAGGAGCTTAAGGATAAGCTAACGTCGACTCTAGTTTTGGCATTTCCTAAAGGTAATGATGGGTTTGTATTTTACTTTGATGCATCTCAGATGGGACTTGGTTGTGTGTTGATGCAACATAGGAATACTATTGTATATGCTTCCCGACAGTTGAAGGTACATGAGAGAAATTATCCTACTCATGATTTGGAGATGTTGTTGGTGATTTTTTCTTTGAAAATATGGCAGCATTATTTGAATGGTGTACACCTGGATATCTTTTCTAATCATAAAAGTTTATAGTATATGTTCACCCAAAAAGAGCTAAATTTCAGGTAGAGGAGATGGTCAGAGATTCTCAAGGATTATGATATAAGTCTTTACTATAACCTAGGTAAGGCCAGCATGGTTGTTGATGCTCTTAGCTAGTTTTTCATAGGGTGTTTGGCTCATATGGAGAAAGAAAAGTAGGAACTGGTGAAGGATATTCACTGCTTGGATAATCTTAGAGCTCGTATTTTGGACTCTAGGGGTGGTGGGGTAATGGTACAGTAAGTGGTTCATTCATCTCTTGGTTCAGAAAAATTGGATACTATTTTGATAAAAATAGAGAGTAATATGGGTATGAATAAGGTAATGGTATTTGAGATCTACGGCAATGTTACTTTACGATAGCAAGAAAGGTTGTGCATTCCTGATATCGATGGTTTATGGAAAACAATCATGGCGAAAGGGCATGAGTCATTCTATGTTGTTCATTTTGTCTCAAAAAAGTGTACCATGATCTCAAGGAGATGTATTGGTGAAATGGTATGCAAAGGAACATGGCTAATTTTATGGTCAAGTGCTTGGTGTGTCAAAAAGTTAAAGTTAAGCACATGACACTTGGTGGGTTTTATCAAGAGATTGAGTTACCCGAACTGAAATAGGAGGTGATCAATATGGATTTCCTTAACTGTCTTCCTCAGTCTTGAAACTAATTTAATTTGATATGGGTAATCGTGGAAAGGATGATAAAGTTTGTTCACTTCATGCTAGTGAGGACAACCTTTTTGGAGGAGGATTATGTCAAGTTATTTCTTTAATAGATAGTCCAGCTTCATGGGGAGCCTGTTTTGATTATTTTTTATCATGGTACATAATTTTTATCTTATTCTAGCAGTTCTTTCAAAAAGAATTGAGAACTAAGGTGACTTTGAGTACTGTTTTTCATCAAAAATTAGATGGGCAAGCAGAAAGAACCATTCAGACTTTGGAGGATATGCTTCGACCGTGCGTGACTTTTTATGTCTGAAATTAAGTTGATTGTCTACCATTGATAGAGTTTTCTTACAATAAAATCTACTATTTGGTGTATTGGAATGGCCCCTTTTGAGGCATTGCATGGTAGGAGGTGTAGATATGTTATTTGGTGGTTTGATCTTGGTGAGGCAGATATGTTCTATCTGGATATGGTCTGTTAGGCCACGAAAAAGGTAAAGGTGATTCAGGATAGGTTTAAGGATGACCAAAGTTGCCAAAAGTCCTATGTGGATATAAAGCGTAGAGACTTAAAGTTTGAAGTTAGAGATAAAGACTTTCTAAAGGTATCTCCTATAAAGGGAGTAATGTCTTTTAGAAAAAAGGGAAAGCTCAGTTCTCGGTATATAGGACCTTATGAGGTCGTACGGAGGGTTAGTAATATTGCTTATGAATTGGAGTTACCATCTAGTTTGAGCTCCATTCATTTCGTATTCCATGTTTCCATGCTTAGGAAGTTCATTAGTGATACTTCTTCGGTGGTTCCTTTGTATGTTTTGGGTATCTTGTATTTCTTGTCTTTTGAAGAGGTCTCAGTTAAAATCTTAGATTGAAAGGTTCATCAGTTACAGACCAAAGATGTGGCCTTGGTTAAGGTTCTATGGTAGAACAACAAGGTGGAAGAGGCTACATGGAAAACCAAAGTAGATATGTAGTCCAAATATCCATATTTGAACTCTTCTTTGTATATTCGTGTGGAAGGTATGTGTCCCTAATTCATAATTTGATAATGCAAATGAATCTACTTAATTTCGTTGTATATTTGTTAAATGTAAGAGTAGAGACATCTATGGGGAGACTAAAACACCCTAGTTTCAGGACCTTACAAATTTTTTTCAATTTATGGTCTTTTGACCCAATATGACTCATTGTATGATCCATATGTTGGGGTGTCAATGGTATGGTCCACCCGTATGATGACAAGTATTGGTTGGTAGGATGGATTTTTGTCACTAGAATGGGTATGACTTAGTTGTACGAGTCGTATTGGTGGATACGGATCATTTAGTTCCTTCACTTACACTTAGACTTGGTAGTTTAAGTTGGATATAAGTAAGAGTAGATCACCATAAGCTGTAAGCTAGGGTACAAATCATATCCAGGACTTATATAATGGTCAGTGTCAAATTCTCTTAGGATTTAATTCTACCAGAGGTATGGTCGATGGGTACCAGGCATACAATTGAATTCAACTTGGTTTTAGGTTTGTCATACCTTGGAAAGTGTTGGGTCCAAGGTTGATGCCAAGGGTACGAGTGGTGGGTACCACTCGTACAGGGAGGATACAACTCATAAGGGTCAGTCGTATCTCTGTGACGGGATTTTTGTGCAACTTAAGTAGGGGTAACTGGACATTTCTCCACTTATCTTAATAAGGTCCCACAACTTGTATTGCATTTAGGAGGTTATAGTCTCTATTATTCTATTCTTAAACACTTGTAAAACACTTTATAATTGTCTCAAGAGCTTTTTGAGCAAGGAGGCTATGGTTTTATCTTAAGGCATTAGTTCATGGCTTGTGTTGGTGGTTTCTCTCCATTAAATTCTCAATTAAGGCATGTTATCTTACTTCATTGTTATTTCCAACTAAAGACATGATTTTATATAATGTTTTCATGGTTTCATAATCGTATGATGTTGGTTTTCAAATAAGAGTTAGGGGTTCTGATTATAAATGCTTGGTTATGGTTTCCCATGGTTTTGATTATGATTTTAAATTTATTAATGGTGGTTTTGGATACTTGGTTTCATGGTAATAGTTAATGGCAATTAGAATTTGTTTTGGTTATGTTATGCCTGCAAGGTGTTTGACAAAATGATTATGAGAATGTTTACATAATTGTATTTTTAATAGAACTCTTGCTTGTTTTAAACTTGGTAAAGGAAGTAAAATGGTTTAAAGGATTTTGTGGGGTACATGGGAATCACCCAAGTGGTTTAATATGGTAAACGAAAGGGTTCATGGGAATCCCTTAATCCATAAATGGATGGCTATAGACAATACTTGCAAGTTATAGTTGGTATGATGATACCAATAATAATGGCCTTGGTTAATAATAAATGGATAATCGTTTGATTGGTTGGAAAATGGTTTTAATTGGTCCTAAAGAAGAAGGTGTAGAAAATCCATGGAAGGTGGAGGTCTCGGGGAGATCGAAACTAGAAACTCATATTTGGCGATGTGAGGTTTGGTCCTTGGTGACTGTGTGCATGATGTCACTCATTATATTAGGGGATGTACTAGTCATGCCAGTTTATTTTCTTTGGTCATGTGGCTATATACACTGGGGCCCTTTCAGTAGGGGAGTTGAACCGATATAGCCCATGAGTGGTTTAGGAAGGCAAATCTACACAACCTAGGTAAAGGTTTTAATGGTATGATAAACCCGATTTTCTTTCCCGGTATGATTATATATTTGTATGGTTATATGCATTATGGATGGTCTTACTTGGTTTTATAAATGGTATTATTTTATTTTTATCCTGAGTTTATGCTAGAAATCACTCGCTAATCCATCTTCGGGGGGTTGTATACCCACTCTATAAAGGAACCGGACATTCCACTTCTCTTGTCTAGCATTCAGATTCATTATCTGTTTTTGGATTGAAATGGTAAGCTTCCATCATTCCGAAAGGATCCATTTCATGGATATTATTTCATACTTTGGATTACTTACAGATTTCGATCTTACCTATGCTTGGGGGCATGTCCCAACCGAATTTCATTACTTTTTTTGTTAGACCCATTGTGGTACTGCTATGGGTTGTGATGGGCGAGATCGGTATGAGTGTCAGCTTTATATTGTCATTAGTATTGGGGCCAACATCATTGGACATAACTTCTCATTGTTCCATCATATTTCATTTTGGGATTAGTTATATTATGACTTGGAACCCATTTGGTTGTGGCCTGTGTAATGCCCCGAAAATGAGTCCCGCAGCGTCACACGGTGCTTAAGGCTACAATTAGCCCCAAGCTAACCCTTTTTGAGTTATTTCTACCATTAAGAACTTATTTCAAGATAATTAAGACCAAACATCTGGACATCATCATTCAAGTCAAACTGAAATACAGGAAAATATGGAAAAATAACAAAATACGGAATATCTGACATCTCTGACCATCTAGTCTGACAAATACGGCATGACAAGCCTCTACTAATCAATGTACCAATGAGCCATCGGTACAGACCCAAACTTACTCGAACTGAAGGAGTAAAATAAACAACTCATAATGGAAATGAAAATCTAAATAACACGGCCTCGGATCATGAGGACTCACCACTGCAGAAGATTTAGATCAATGTGCTCGAAAATCACTCTCAAGTTTGGAACTGAGCACCTGAACCTACATTATAGGGAAAATGTAGCCCACATACAAATATATGGGTCAGTACCATGGAATATGTACCGAGTATATGGAGGTGTATGCAATTTCAATAAGCAAATATCACAAGTTTATAAAAGACAACACATGCTGATATAAATGAGTCACTTAGCTCGAACAAAAGCATCATAAGTATGGATGAACAATACATGTAAAACAGAACACGTGAGTTATTCCAATAAGTGCTCAATTTACTTTTTTCTCGGTTTCAAGCTCATAGAGAAATCAAGTGTTACAAATATTTCACATTAGAAACTTAGTATTTCAATCTCTCGGGAATAATAACTTTCTCGGAAATCACAGTGTTTCATATTATACACATTTATCTTAATAGAATGAGAAAACACACACACACCTTGGGAGTTTCTCATAACTGACATAAACCATGTGAGCTACATGGATTCCAATGTCTAACTCATGTTGGGAGAGCTGCCCTATCCTTTCTATCAGAGTAGGACCTTAGTCATTAATTCAAACACTAGTGATCACTATATCAGCCTCAGGCTCACATCCTATAGGGGCACGTAGTTCTAGGGAAGTACGACATTTCCCGTTCAGTGCTAAATACTACTCCCAGACTTAGCTTAGAACTTTAAAGAAAATCCACAACAATAATTTTGCATCGGGAGCCAAATATGCTACCGCTTTTATCATAAATCAATCAAATGTGGATTTGTTTTCTCAATTAGGTTTCAAAGTCAACTTTTTCATGACCAAAGGGTCAAATCAATCCACCTTATTTGAATTGTTCAAAACTCAAGATGATCATAACATTAAACTTCTCAAAATAACAATTCCAAATAGGATTCAAAGACCCATATATCAATATCACCGTAAAACTTCTCAAGATTCATGCTTTATGACATAACATAAATATATATATTACTTTCAAAATCTGAAAATTTAGTTTTATATTCAACAATATCACATTCTCATGAAAACAACATAAAGAGTAAATTCATATTTCAACCTCATAACGAATCATGTAAAAACATGCATTTTCATAAAATAAAATTAACTTTGGGCACAAGATCGAAAGGGTGTTCTTGTTGAAAAACCCCTCATACCTTGAAACTTAAGCTTTGGATGAAGTTTTGACTCCAAAACTCTATTCACGAAAACAATAAGTGCTTTTTTTAGCCCTCAGGGTGGGGACTCCAAATCTCCAAAAATTAACGAAAAGTCATAATGGATTCTTGAGATCTTGAGTTTTTATATGAAAACCCTAATAGATGGTCTTGAGAATTTTTGATGATTTAGGATGAATTTTGGTGTTATGGGGGTTAAATACTGTGTTAGAGATGATAGAGGATTCAAAAATTACCATTATGCCATTAATGAAACGGATAAAAGCTGCAGAAATTGGCCTGGCATGATAAGCAGGGAGGCACCCTGCTTAGACCCTAGGAGAACCCAGGGCGGCGCCCTGCTTCCACTGGAGGAGAGACTGGGAAAGCACCCCGGTTAGAGCGGGACTGGGAGCGGGGCGGCGCCTATACAGCGCCTTTAGCTACTGGACTTGCAACCCCAACACAGCCTTAAGTTGTCTAAAAATTATAAAACTTACCCGAGAGGTACTATGAGCTTGACCCATCACAACGCAACAAAAATATCAAGCAACAGATGTTAGGAAGGTCTCAAAATAATTCAACGAAGATTAAGTGTCCAATAAAACTAAGTGTTGAAACATCTTGTTGAAAGTTCTAAGTGTTAGGCTTAATGTGACTCATTTCGGAGGCTTTAATGATGATGAAAATTTATGAGGTATTACAATATCTCCTTCTTGGGAACATTCATCCTCAAATGTCACTAGATATGTTAAGAGTACAAGGGAAATGAAGGGTAAATAGCTGAGGCAACTTGCCAAACTTGTCTCTACTTCACTCTACTTTTCAGATACAAGAAGGAGTGCATAACTCATGATATAACAGTTGAACAGTATAAAATGACAGCTGAACTGCTGCAATTTTGAATATAAAAGGGATGATTTAGAGAAGAACGGTACCTCCATCTTGATCTAAGCTATTTAAAAATAGGTGGGGATACTTGGAGCGCATTTCCGCTTCAGCTCCCCAAGTTGCACCCCAAAAAGATTGATTCCGCCACAACACTTTAACCAAGGGAACTTCTTTGTTCCTTCGTCTTCGGATTTGGAAGTCAAGGATCTCAATGGGGTCTCATCAAAGGAAAGACTATTCTGAGCTTCAGTGTTCACAGAAAGCACTTCTACCACGGAATCTCCAATATACTTTCTAAGCATGGAAACATGGAACACCGGATGAACTGCTAACAACTCTGCAAGCCACTCTACTTCATAAGCCACCTTACCAACACGACTAAGAACTTTGTAAGGGCCAACATAATGGGGACTAAGCTTCCCCTTCTTCCCAAACCTCTTCACCCCTTTCATGGGCGAAATTTTCAAATACACCAAGTCATCAACTTTAAATTCAAGGTATCTTCTCCTCACGTCAGTATATGACTTTTGATGACTTTGATCTATTTTCAATCTTTCTTTAATCAATTTGACTTTCTCCATAGCCTCAAATACTGAATCAGGACCAATCACAGTAGCTTCACCCACTTCGAACCAACCTATGGGTGATCTATATTTTCTCCCATACAAATCCTCAAACAGGGCCATGCTAATGCTAGAGTGATAACTATTGTTGTAAGAAAACTCTATCAACGATAAATTCTCATCCCAACTACCCTTGAAATCGAGAGCACACACCCTCAACATGTCTTCCAACGTTTGGATGGTCCTCTTAGCTTGACCATCCATCTGCGGATGGAAATCAGAACTCAAATGCACTTGGGTACCAAGACCCTTCTGACATTCTCTCCAAAACTGTGAAGTAAACAGAGTACCCCTATAAAAAATGATAGACAAGGGAACTCCATGCAACCTCACTAACTCTTAGATGTACAATCTAGCATAATCCTCAACAGTATAAGATGTATGCATAGGCAAGAAGTATGCAGATTTAGTCAGCCTATCAACATCAACCCATATAGAATTGTAATGGCATCGGGACAGAGGTAAACCTGTCAAAAAATCCATATTTATCTCCTCCCACTTCCAAGTAGGAATACTAAACTCCTGCATCTTACCACCAGGTCTTTAGTGTTTAGCCTTAACCTATTGGCATGTCGCACACTTTGCTACAAACATTGCTAAATCTTTCTTCATGCCATTCCACCAATAGATTTCCTAAAATTCGTGGTACATCTTAGTGGCGCCAGGATGAATTGAATATCGCGCACCATGTGCTTCAGCTAAAATTCTCTGCCTCAGATCATCAGCATCAGGAACACACAGTCTACTATGCAATCTCAACACACTATCTCCCCCTTAGGAGAAAAACTCCACCTTTTGGTCCTTGACTGATTCTTTCAGTCTGACCAAACTAGCATCTAAGTCTTACTTCTTCTTTACTTCCAAAACCAAGGAAGATTTGGAACTACTATGAACCCCTATACTACCTTCAGCAGAATGAAACAACCTAACTTCCAATCTAGACATACGATGCAACTCATAAGCTAACTCTTTCTTACCCTCTTCAACAAGAGAAACACTACCCATAGACAACCTGCTAAGGGCATCTGCCACTATATTGGCCTTGCTCGAATGATACAGCATACTCATATCGTAGTCTTTCAACAACTCTAACCACTTTATCTGCCTAAGATTCAACTCTCTCTGAGTAAACATATACTGCAAACTCTTGTTTTCCGTGAACACATCTACCTGGACACCATACAAGTAGTGTCTCCAAATTTTTTAAAGCAAATACAACTGCAACCAATTCTAAGTCATGGGTTAGGTAATTCCTTTCATGAGGCTTTAACTTTCTAGAAGTATAGGCTATAACCTTACCCCTCTGTATGAATACACAACCCAAACCCACTCTGGAAGCATCCCAATACACTACAAAACCATTACTACCATCAGGTAAGGTCAAAATAAAAGCTGAGGTGAATCGAGTCTTCAACTCTTGAAAACTCTTCTCACAATAATACAACCAACCAAAGGAACTTAGCCTTATTTTGAGTCAACCGAGTCATGGGAGATGCAATAGAAGAGAAACCCTCACCAAAATGGTGGTAATAGCCCGCTAGACCTAAGAAACCTTTAATATCTGATGGAGAGATAGGTCTAGGCCAGTTTCTTACAGCTTTTGTCTTTTGGGTATCAACTCTAATACCTTCAGAGGAGATAGTATGACCCAGAAAAGTGACTGGCCTTAGCCAAAATTCACACTTGCTGAACTTAACGAACAATTAGTGGATTCTAAGGGTCTGCAAAACTAGTCAGAGGTGGTTTGCATGGTCATTCTCATTTTGGGAATACACAAGGATATTATCTATGAATACATAGACAAAAATATCAAGATATTGTTTGAACACTCAATTCATGAGGTCCATGAAAGCTGCTGGGGCATTAGTTAGATCGAAGGACATAACAAGAATCTCAAAATGACCATAACGAGTTCTTAAGGTTGTCTTTGAGATATTACATTCCCTAACTTTAAGTTGATGATAGCCGAATCTAAGGTATATCTTGGAAAAGTAACTATCACTTTGCAATTGATCAAACAAATCATATAATCTTAGAAGAGGATACTTATTTTTAACAGTGACTTTGTTAAGCTGACGATAGTCAATGCACATCCACAAAGAACCATCTTTCTTCCGCACGAATAGGATAGGTACACCTCAAAAAGATACACTGGCCTTATGAAATCTTTGTCTAATAGATCTTTGAGTTGATCCTTTAACTTCTTAAGTTCTATGGGTGCCATACGATAGGGAGGAATAAAAATAGGCTAAGTGTCAGGAAGAAGATCAATCCCAAATTCTATCTCTCTCTCAGGAGGTATCCCTGGAAGATCTTTTAGAAAGACATCAGGAAACTCATTAACAATGATAACAGACTGAATCGGTAAAGTCTCAGACTTAGTGTCTTTGACTCTAACTAAATAATGAATACACTCTGTGGAAATAAGCTTTCTAGCTTTGAGATATGAGATAAAATGACTCTTAGGGTATACTAAATTTCTAGACCATTCAAAAATAGACGCACTAGGAAACTAAAAATTGACTACACGGGTACGACAGTCTATGGATACTTAACAAGAGTGAAGCCAGTCCATGCCCAGAATAATATCAAAATATACCATGTCCAACTCTATCAGATCAGTAAACATGACCCTATGAAGGATAGAAACAGGACACTTTTTATACATATTCTTGGCGACAATAGACTCGCCTACAAGGTTAGAAACTAGGATAGGCTCAGGGATCTCTTCACAGCTCACCTAAAAATTTATGCAACCAGGGGTGTTACATACAAAAAACTGGACCCAGGGTCCAACAATGCATAAACATCAAACTAAAATATACGAAGCGTACCAGTAACAACATCGGGAGAGTCCTCCTACTCCTGGAGAAATGGTAAAGCATAGAGCCAATTTCGGTGTTGACCGCCAGCAGTGCTAGAAGAAGAGCCTTGAGTTAGGGCTGGTCGAGTCACTAGAGCTGGAGCACTAGCAGTCTGAGTCTGGGGGCGATTATGACATCTCCCCTGCCTGGCATATGGGCACTCCCTAAGTCTATAACCCAAGTCACCACACCCAAAACAACCTCTCTTCTCACCCCAACACTCACTCAGGTGGTCCTACTACACTTAGGACACGGAGAATAATTAGTCCTACTGCCAACACTGTGCTGGGACTTGGACATAGATGGCCTACTACCTTGATTCTTCCTACCCCTAGGTGCGGGAGTACTAGCTGACGACGGTGCTAGTGCAGATGAGCGGCTCTGGAACTGAGGGCGATCCCCTTCTTGAGATCTAGTCTGCCTATATCTATGCTGCTCGAACCTAGCTCTCTTATTCCCTCTCATTTTGTCCCTCTCCTTTATCTTGTCTGCATTGATCTGTTGGGCATGATTCATCAATCTAGAAAGGTTCATCTCACTATTTTGCATAGCAAATTTTCTCTCCTTAACAACATAGCATGACACACCTATCATAAATTTACTCGGATTGGTCCATCTATTAGCTATCAAGTTAGGAGGGTATTTGGCCAACTAGTTGAACTTCAAGCAGTACTTCTTAACAGTCATAGAGCCCTGTTGTAAGTTCATGAACTCCTCTATCTTTGTCTTTCTCATCTCTAATTGGAAGAACTTATTCAGGAATGCATCTTAGAACTCCTACCAAGTCATAGGGGCGACACCCTCTCCTCTACCCTTCCTCCAAGTAATGACCCAATCATTAGAAATGTCTTTTAACTGATATGATTCCAACTCCACACTATCCTCTTGAGAGATATGCATCACCTGTGTGATTTTTTTCACCTTCTCAAGATATAACTTTGGGTCCTCATCGAGCTTGGACCCATGAAACTTTGGCAGATTCATCCGCATAAAATCATGAATCCTTGTGGCAGCTGAATCACCTCCTTGTTGTTTTGGAATTGGGGCAAGATTGGCCCGAATGTTTGTAGTGATAGCCTGGGCTAGCGCTTTAAAGTCCACCCAAAATTCGGCATAGGATACATTTTCATTTAGGGGATCAGCAAGCTGAGGTTACTGACCCGAGTTATTTCTTCGAGCTCAGCAAGGAGGGATATTCTGAAATGAAAAAGCACAGATTAATAGTAGAGAGAGACAACTGTAAGCAGAATGCACTTCAAAAAGAAAGAAATGACTTTTTTCTAAGACGTATCATAGCCTCTTGATCATAGATATAGCGCGCTACACACCGATGATCAAGATTCTACTTAACTCGGCTTGTCAGACTCTCTAGGACTCCTTAAACCTTAGTCTTTGATATCAAGTTTGTAACACCCCTAAAATGGGTGCCAGAGCGTCACACGGTGCTTAACACTATAAGTAGCCCCAAGCTAACCCTTTTTGAGTTATTTCTACAATTAAGCACTCATTTCAAGATAATTAAGACTAAACATCTGGACATCATCATTCAAGTCAAAATGAAAAATGGGAAATACGAAAAAATAACAAAATATGAAATATCGGACATCTCTGACCATCTAGTCTGACAAATCCGGCCTGACAAGGCTCTACTAATCAATTTACCAATGAGCAATTGGTATAAACCCTAACTAACTAGAACTCAAGGAGTAAAATAAACATCTCAGAATGGAAATGAAAATCTGAATAACACGTCCTCGGATTATGAGGACTCACCACTGCAAAAGATGTAGATCAATGTGCTCAAAAATCATTGTCAAGTCCGAAACTGAGCCTACATTATAGGGAAAATGTAGCCCATATACGAATATGTAGGTTAGTACCATGGAATATGTACCGAGTATATGAGGGTGTATGCAATTTCAATAAGCAAATATAACAAGTTTATAAAAGACAATGCATGCTGATATAAATGACTCACTTAGCTGGAATAAGAGCATCATAAGTATGGATGAATAATACATGTAAAATAGAACATATGAGTCATTCCAATAAGTCCTCAATTTACTTTCTTCTCGGTTTCAAGCTCATAGAGAAATCAAGTCTTAAAAATGTTTCACATTAGAACATAATATTTCAATCTTTTAGGAATAATAACTTTCTCGAAAATCACAGTGTTTTATATCATACATATTTATCTTAAATAGAATAAGGACACACACACACCTTTGGAGTTTCTCATAACCGACATTAACCATGTGAGCTACATGAAGTTCAAGGTCCAACCCATGTTGGGGAAAGCAGTCCTATCCTTGCCATCGGAGTAGGACCTTAGTCATTAATTCAAACACTAGTGATCACTATATCAGCCTCAGGCTCACATCCTACGGGGCACATCGTTCCAGGAAAGTACCACACTTTCCGCTCGGTGCTAAATACTACTCCCGGACTTAGCTCAGAACTTTAAAGAAAATCTACATCAAACAATTCAATAATTTTGCATCGAGAGCCAAATATGCTACCCTTTTTATCATAAATCAATCAAATGTGGATTTGTTTTCTCAATTAGGTTTCAATGTTATCTTTTTCACAACCAAAGGGTCAAATCATTCCACCTTATTCTAATTATTCAAAACCTAAGATGATCAGAACATTAAACTTCTCAAAATAATAATTCCAAATAGGATTCGTAGACCCATATATCAATATCACCGTAAAACTTCTCAAGATTCATGCTTTATGACATAAACACAAATATATATATTACTTTCAAATTCTGAAAATTTAGTTTTATATCCAACAATATCACATTCTCATGAAAACAACATAAAGAGTAAATTCATATTTCAACCTCATAAAGAATCATGTAAAAACCATGCATTTTCATAAAGGAAAATTAACTTTGGGCATAAAAACGAAAGGTTGTTCTTGTTGAAAAACACCACATACCTTGAAATTTAAGCTTTGGATGAACTTTTGACTTGGAAACTCTATTCCCAAAAATAATAAGTGCTTTTTGTAGCCCTCAGGCCGGGGACTCTGAATCTCTAAAAATTAAGGAAAAGCCACGGTGGATTCTTGAGATACTTGAGTTTTTATATGAAAACCCTAATTGATGTTCTTGAGAATTTTTGATGATTTAGGATGAATTTTGGTGTTATGGGGGTTAAATCCCTTTTTAGATATAATAGAGGATTCAAAAATTACCATTATCACATTAATGAAACGGATTAAAGCTGCAGAAATTGGCCTGGCGCGATAGGCAGGATGGCACCCTGGTTACACCCTGGGAGAACCCAGGGCGGCGCCCTACTTCCACTGGGGGAGAGACTGGGGAGGCTTCCCGATTAGAGCGGGGTTGGGAGCAGGGAGGAGCCCTTCCAGCGCCTTTAGCTACTGGAATTGCAACCCAAACACAGCCTTAAACTTGTCTAAAAATTTCAAAACTTACCCAAGATTTACTACAATCTTGCCCCATCACAATGCAACAAAAATATCAAACAACGGACATCGTAAAGGTGTTGAAATAATTCAACAAAGATTAAGGGTCCAAAATAAAACTAAGTGTTGAAACATCTTGTTGACAGTTCTATGTGTTAAGATTAATGTGGCTCATTTCAGAGGCTTTAATGATGATGAAACTTTACAGGGTATTACATCTTGTTTTATGTCCTTTGATTTTGGTAATGATTTTTTGGTACACGGTTATTCGTTAGATTGGGATGGTTGAACTCCTTTCGATCGATCTAGGCAATAGAGCTATCCCAAAGTTATGATATGAACTATTACTCTATTTTGTTATGTGTTTTGAATTCAGTCACTCGGATCAGATGACTGAAGGTTGTATTAGGTAATAGAGGTGGTCTCTGGTCCTGATCAGACTTGGGATGCCCATTATGACAAGGCCCAAGTTGGATTGTGTCAAAAGTAGAATATTGGGTGTGTTTTGTAGTAAGAATTGAGGGAGTATTTATAGTGACCAATAGGCTTGAAATATTTTGACTAGTGCAAAAATGCATGGATTCTTTGTTGCCACATAATTGTTAGTAACCCTCTTCTCCTAGTAAATTTTTAACTTCTCAAATACATTTTTTAATTGGCTTCTAAATAAGACTTTATTAAGAATCCTCAAACACACCTAACATAAATTATTTTTTAAATAAATATAATATTTTGCCTACAACGTCT
Source organism: Capsicum annuum (assembly GCF_002878395.1). Taxonomy (NCBI): domain Eukaryota; kingdom Viridiplantae; phylum Streptophyta; class Magnoliopsida; order Solanales; family Solanaceae; genus Capsicum; species Capsicum annuum. Next base: position 125,124,441 of record NC_061116.1, read on the forward strand.
ACTCCAACTCATTAGATATAACAAAAAATTGCATTTGACATATTCTGATCACAAATTTACACACACCACATACAATATATCAACCAAAAACAACTAATTTACTAAGAATTCAACAAATTTCAAAAAAAATGCATCAAAACAAGTCATCTACATTATATATATATATATATATATATATATATATATATATATATAATCAATAGAAAATAGTATATGTTTTTGCTGCTTAGCATTAGAAGAATTACACATACTTTTTCTCATTACCACTTCTCTTTTATGTTCTTGGCCTTTCTTAGATTGTAGATGATAAACTAACCGGTCTTCTAGGAAGGTATTGAAGATATATATATATATAATCAATAGAAAATAGTATATGCTTTTGCTGCTTAGCATGAGAAGAAGTACACATACTTTTGCTCATTACCAGTTCTCTTTTATGTTCTTCGCCTTTCTTAGAGTATAGACGATAAACTAACTGGACTTCAAGAAGGGTATTGAAGAGCTACAACACAAGAAAAAAACAAAACAAAATTATAACAAAGTCTTGCAAAGTCACCATTCAAAGACCATAGGAGTTGAATGAAGTAGCAATTGCTTTTAAAAAGGAGAAATTGCTGCTCATTGGAAAGAGAACACAACATACGCTGAGATGCATTTAACAACTCAAAAGCTCTACTACTTAACAAGTAAACCCATGCTAATTTCTTTTTATATATTGTGATTGTTACACTTGAATTGAAATTAATCACCTCACATTCCATTGTTAATATCTCCTCTTCTTCCTTAGCTTCAATTTAGACATAACATACAAGTTGTTTAGTAGGACTAAAATTTAAAGAAATTTAAAATATTGACAAAGTACTTCTAAACAAATTTATGTTGAAAGTGTGTTTTAATCAAAGTACATTTATCCAATGTATTATATAGTGAAGATAAGGAATTTTTTATGGATTGCTACACCGAATGGTCCATCGGCCTGAATCAAAATTGGTAAGGCTCTAATGTAGGTATAAAAAATCAGGTGGTTTTTTATGTAAACAAAAGCTAAGGAAATTGTTGAATAGTATTTGCTACAACAAAAAAACATTCAAAACAATATTTATTTATATATATTTTATGGAGATTAATGGAATATTGAAGTAATAATAAAACAATGGAAAGAACCAAATTGGTACAAAAGAAATAAAATTTAGGGCACTTAATACACATATACATAAATTTTTAGTCAAATATGAAAAGGAACAAACCCATTATAATATCAGAAAAAGATATTTACCTTTGCGATTAGGTGAAGGTAGAGAAAACTCATAAAATATCCAACAAAAATGAAGAATACAGAATAAAAAAGTACATCAAAAACAAATAAATATGGAAAAAAATTAACAAATACCAATTACAAAAAGAAAAATTTAACTTGTGATTTGAGAGGAACAATAGATTAAAAGTAAGTGGAAAACAAGAGAGGAAGAAGAGATTAACAAGATTAATTACGATGGCTGTTGAAATTCTAAAACCTAAAAAATTAAAGTAGGCATTTGTTTTAATAGGACTAAAAATATGAAAAAATATATAAAAATAAGGATAAAGAACAAATATGACATTCTAGATTCTGAGACATGCCACATCAGCAGATTGCTTAGACTCCTTTATGTAACACCTCAGTAATTTTTAAAACCTATTTTAATATTTTGAATAAGTACATGACATGTACATTTTTTGTAGAATTATAATGCTTGTATATTATACAGAGTTTTTATAATAAGTGGAGTGAACACCACCAAAGTATATGGTGTAGTGGATAGGGTTGCTCCTCCCTTAATCAAAGGTCTCGGGTTTGAGTCCTGAGTATGAAAAAATCTTTGGTAGGGAGCGCTACTGTCAGAATGGGGCGTACCCAGTGCTAATTCGAATTGGTCATACTCCAATGCGGGTATTGGACACGTGATGAAAAATAAAAAAAGGGAGAGTGAACTAGTAGGCCCAATCTATTTTTGTTATGTAGACAGAGGGGTATAAGTATTATTTTTAGAAAAAATAGGGAGGTTAAGGAATCCATGTATATATATATATATATATCATCTAAAAATAGGGAATGGGGTAGGAGAAGCAGACAGCTCTCCGTCAACATGCTTGCTTCTCCTGCATGTTTCTCCTGTCTACTTCACAAGCTGCTCCCCCCGTAATTTTATTATATCATCTCTAATTAATTATTATAAATTTATATATGTATTAGAAAATTAATAATATTTAATAAAAAGGTAAAATAGATATTTATGACATGTCTGCTTCAGCTGCTTCACCAAGTATTTTTATACTGTACTTTTGTTATATTGCTTCTAAGTAAACATGTCTGCTTCACTATTTCAATTGTGATTTTACTATATGACTCATAATTAATTATTATGACCATTTAAAATTCTGCACAAGTATTTTTTATAGTAATTTTGCTATGTCACTTCTAATTAGTTGTTGTGAGTCATTAAGACATATCTGTTATGCTGCTTCAATCGTAACTTTACAATATCACGCATAATTAATTATTATGGTCATCTAAGCATTTGAAAATTGTATAAAAAATATTATAAATTACAATAGTTAACAACTTCAAATATCTAAAAAAATTAATTTGTTATATATTTTTAAAAAATATATAAAAAATACTATAAATCACAATAATTAAAATAAATTTTTAAAAAATATTTATTGGGCTCGTGCCTTGCACGAGCTATAAGTAACCAATATATATAAAAGGATTATTGCTCTCTTTTTTTTCTCGAAACCAAAGAAAAGTCCAATACTAGTACTTTCTAGCTCTTAACACATTTCTTTCAAATTCATCTTCTCCTATACTCTTTTGTAATCATTGTTGAGAAATTTTGGGCTTGAAATTCTTCTTTTGTTGTCAAGAATTAAGTGGCAGTAGTAGTACTATATATTTTCTTCCTTCAGTGGTTTCATGAAAAATTAAAGATTAATTTTAAGTTGGTAATTTCTGTATCCTTTAATTGAATATTATTATGAAATGCATGCTTGGACAATAGGAGGAGGTAGTAACTACTATTTGAATTGAATTGCATACTAGTCTTGAAGTGAGTCTAACAATTAGGGTTCTTGAAATGAAAAAGGGGAAGAATGAAGTTGTGATAAAAGTGAAACTTTTAGATATTTATGTTGGTAGGGACATATTTAACATTGATATTTTGAAGGAAATTTGTTTAATTTTAAGCATAAGGGGAGAATATTAAAATATGTTGGTAGGTGAACCTTTGGATTATAGATGAATATACGTATATATTGTGTATGTAGTTTCTTATGTTAGGATGATTGCTCACCATTTGAATGGTGAAAGTTATTGGGTTGTTGGTTGGAAAAGATGACACTTAGGAGTGTTGAGTTTTTTTAAACTCATGATCCTACTGCTAGTTAGTGAGGCATTAATGTTATGCAGAGGTAAACCCTTCTTCTTCGCCCTGAAGGCACAACCCATAGTCATTTGTTTCTCGTAGAGAAATCAATATAGTTTAGTTGATATACAGAAATAAATCTTTCATCTTCTATACGTCTAACACATGATTGTATCCCTAATATTGTCACAGTATTCATGTTCTCTTCCTATTTTGAATTACTTTTCTCCATCCTTCATGCATTTATTTATTGGACTCCTAATATTCATTTTACTCTTATCGAGTTAAGTATCTATAGAGCGACACATGATTGTATTCCTTTGTGTGTGTTTGAAATTCCTAGAATTCATATATTATATCTATTATATGAAGTATGTCAGAATAAATTGCCATAGTATAATCACACTTTTATATTGAATCGCATAACAATATAGTTATAGAATAATATAAGAGCTAGTGTATGAGTAGCTCGATACAAGTGAAGAAATTAGTTGTATAGAGAAGGCATTACTTTAAAGGTTGAATAGTAATTATAATGATACACTTGCATAGGCCTATAAGGAAATACTTGATAAAGTTAACAATAGGAGGGTATGTAAAGGTTTGGAATGGCACACACACGACGTAATTCTGTGCACTAAATTAGAATCATATTATTATAGTGAGTTCAAATATTTTGGCGTACCCTCCCTTATGGCATCATTAGCATTTGGAATCAGCTGGAATGTCATGTAAAGTTTCCCCTTAATCAAGCCAGTATGTGGAACATATGGCCTCCTCGAAGCAGACCCTTATAGTGAGTTCCTACAGAGGGGATAAGACTGCATTTCAGTAACAAAGCATCCATACACATGAGGCTACTGACAGTGCCCAAGCACATACACAAGTGAACGTGGTCTTATAAAGTAGTAAAGTGGCCAAATAAATGTCAAGTATCAATCCCACAGAGATTTAATTTAACAATGATCCAATTCTAGTTCACAGTTTAGATTAATTTGATGCAAAGGTAACCAAAAAGAGTTTTGAATATTGTAAATTAAACTAAAATAATAATGCGTAAAATAAAAGTCTTGGAACAATCAAATGGAGAAAGCCCAGGGTTAAAACACTCCGAACAATCATACTATGTTATTGAATTTCATTCATTAACTTGCTTATCTTGGTTGTTGATTCGTAGGATTAATTGCATGATCATGGTCCCGACCTCTAATCTTTTATCTAACTTGGGCATTACAACTACATCATTGAGCAAGGACGGAATAATTCAATTAAGTGTTTTGAAATCTATCATCCTACGTTTGAATCCAGTAAGACATTTAAGTGCATCTCTGTCCTAGACACTAATTTGAATTACCTATTTTATAAAAGAATAGAAATCCTACTTTGTGTATTTCCACATTCTATCTACCTACTCCTTCTCCTGAGATCAAATGGTCAATAATATATGTATTTTATGGGTGATCAATCCATAAAATAATTAGAACAAGAACAAACAAACAACCAATAATGATAAGCAAAATTAAATGAATTTAATCCAAAATAATAATATTCATATTCTTGGCTTTAACCCCAAATATAAGATTTTTAATCGATAATATTTATAATTACGATTCAAATAGTTAAATACATGTTATGAATTATGAATATCTAAATAAAAAAATATTAAAACCTAAAAAATTGTGCAGTAGCCGCTCCAATTAAATCCAAAAATGTTCAAGTCGTCTCCCAGGTATCCAAAGATTTGTACCAAAGTTGTCAAAAGTTGTGCTTGAATTATCCAAGTGCAATGGGTATATATAATATCATAAAGGGAAGTGCTAAATAACTATAATTTTTTGGTTTAAATTTGATTATAATTGTGAAAAGATTTTTATAAATTTATCTAAATTTTATCATATTTTACTATAAAAAGACAAAAAAAATTAAAAGTTAAGTGTGAACATAATTTTTTTCTATTGTGACTAAATTATGGTAAAACAATTGTGGCCAAAAAATGTTTCCTACCATAAACTTACTCCATGTGGGATTAAAATACTTGCACGTATTCCCACAAGATTCTCTAAAATATTCCCACAACATACCCACTATTCGTCTCAAATTGTGTACCATGTATTTGATTGTGTACCAGCGGTGGAACAAACCATGCGTCATATGCATTGTAGCATAATAGTATAGCACGCGTCACACGAATATCTCAAGCCTCCACTGGAATTGAATCTCAAAATAATTTCTATGTCAAGGGTTAACTGAAATGGAGGGTGCGACGCACGCTCATCGCGCACACCTACTGAAAGCTGCGTCCAAAATATTGATTAAGTCTTTATCGTCCTATCTTTTATCCCTTTTACCGTGTTGTATTTTTCATGAATTTACATCCTTTATATCATTATTGTATCACTGTATTAAATTCATAAATCTCCCCATATAATTATAAACCATGAATTAGAAATCATAATAACACAATATTTTCAATGATGAGCAAAAACAAGAGCTAAGATAAGGCTAATTCACAATGATCTTCAACTTGATGTTTCGACTCTTAACTTATTAAAATTAAATATTACACATTACCAACAAGTTATTCCATATATAAATACACTTTTAAATCATATTGAACTCATTAAACACATTAGAATCCATCAAAACCAACTAGACACACAACTAACTCAAGTTAGTAAAATTAGTTTTCTCGACTAAACTCTAAATGACTCAATTAAGTACAAACTTGTTTGGAAAACACTTTGAACATTGTAATCACGTCCTTGGACACTTAAATGCTTGTTTATATTATATTAACACGTAAAACACACGAATTATCCTTAAAAGAAGGTTAAATAAGCTAGAATAGCAATACGATAGTGTATAAATACACCCAACATCGCCACCCTACACTTAAATGCTTGTTCATCCTCGAACAACACTTAAATATAAGTATCATAAGTTGAGGAGACTCGACACTTATACTGCATGCTAGAAACTCAATCTAGCACTACAATGACTATACAAAATGCAAATTTCTACACAAAGCACGTTACAAATACAATTGAAAGCTCATGAACACTACTCCAAAACATCCTAACCTCAAGAATTGACTCACCTAGTTGGAAAACTCATGCTTATCATTAAATAAATGATATCATACAATTCACCGAAATTCATCAAACATGTGTCCCTCACAACAAGAGAGTTACCCATAATCACTAACTATAATGCAATTTATAACATAGTGGGTACAAGAATTAGATTGCGCTCACTTTCACAAGGAATTCATAGGTTACACACAATGAACCATAGGATTGTCCTCAGTTTAGTGCTCCACTAATATTATAATGTTAAATTTAGGATCAAGTAGGTCTCTTGGGTTGTAATGTAGGCTAATAGACGGGTAGGAACTATTTTTGGAATAGTGGCTAACCTCTCTAAGCACTTTAATACCCTATATTATACATTTAATACCACTCTCCAACAATCAAATTACACTTTTTCATCCACCCACATCTTTTATTTTTGCCCTTTCTCTTTTTAGCATTTTCACAAATACTTGGAGGACATATAGTTTATCACCACATGAATCAATTTTTTGCTTTTTTTCACAACCATGGCAATATTTTTAGCATAAATGATATATCAACCATCAACCACAGAACAATTATCAACACCAATAATTATTACCTTAGGGCATCAATTTCACTATTTCCCTCTTATTTCTCAACTCCTTACTCAATTAATTTTTCATTAAAGCGCCTAGGAGCTTTTTGGATCAAATTATGCCTATCAAAGAAGGGATTGGGATACTTATGAGGTTGCCAAAGAAAAAGCTAAAGGCTCAACAGGGGTTGACTAAGATTAAGCACAAAAGTGGATAAATAAAAGGTACAAAACAAAACTATCAAAGAAATGCCAATATCATCTCCTAAACCCATATTCTTTTTTTCGCTTCACACCCAAGCCGAGCAAGTTCTAGACATCACATGCAACAAGAACTATACAAAACCCTACACGCACCTAGCACATGCTCAACTCACATAGGATCATCATAGACTCTTACCCAAACAATAGCATGAACTCAAATTTAAACAAAAAGTAATAAACATGAGCCTAAGAGTCTAAAAAAATAGCAATTAATTTAATCACATGCCTCTACCAACAAATTCACTTGCATCATATAGTCAAAAATAGCACTAACAAAAATATCGTACATAAGAAATTTTTTAGCAGAGCCAAAATTTGGGAATTTCTCCACCCCACACTTAAAAATCTACTTTTTTTCCCAAAGTGATCTTTTAAAGTAAGAGATAGAAATACTTCCTGAGGCCTTTAAGCCTAGCTAGTAGCATTTTTTTGTATAAAGGAGATCCGTCGGACCCCACATTCAATATTTGTCATGCTCTTTAGCTCAAGTTTATAGTACTTAGACTTTCCATTAACCTGTGACTCAACCAAATACAACAACTACGTGAAGTAAAAAAAAGCTAAAAAATAAAAAATAAAATATACCTAGTTTAACTTGGGTTGCCTCCGAAGCAGCGCCTGATTTAGTGTCGCGGCATGACCAAACTCATCTCAACCATATTACTTCACCCTTTTACTCACACTTAGTCTCCATTTTCTTATTTTCTTAACCTCTCTTGGGTGTGAACTTTCAAGAGCAGCAAGTTTTTAAACTTTAGCCTTTTCAGGCTTATTAATTTCCATCATATCAGGCTTAGGTGGTAGAAGCTAAGGCTGCCCAATAAGGTAGTCTAAAGAGGTCTTTGATGGATTAACCACCTGACACTTTTCTCCTTCAATAACATTGATCATACGTAAATCATTAAATTGGGAATTTACATTGGGGGCTTTGCAAACATCAAATACCACTCTTCATCCTCTACCCTCATTTTGAGTGTGCCTTCTATAATATCAATCAATGCTCCTACAATTGCTAAGAATGGACAACCCAAGATGATTGGTAGCTGTTCATCTGCCTCAAAACCAAGAAAAATAAAGTCATTTGGTAAAATTAATTTACCAATATGTATGAGGATATCCTCTATTACTCAATCCGGATATGTCATGGACCCGTCTATGAGCTGCAAAACCACAATAGTAGATCTAGGATTTTCCAAGCCCAATGTTTCAAATAGAGATAGGGGCATCAAATTTGTGCTCGCCCCTAATTCACTCAGTGTATGGACTGTTTTACTAAAAATTTGGATAGGGAGAGCAAACTTCTCTAGATCTCTCAAATTCTTGGGGATTTTCTGTGTCATCGCAGCTCCATACTCATGATATAGTGTTATCGTTCTCATATCCTACAATTTTACCTTATTTGCCACCATATTATAATGCCCCGAGATCCCATCACGAGATGTCACATGGTGCTTATGACCCCAAAGGACCACAAGATAACCCTTTACTAATATCTGTACCTGTATACTGCATAATATCAAAAATAAATGTGGAAACTAGCCATAAGGTTCAACACATCTATGAATACTCATAATATAGAAAAATTGAATACTAATACATCTGTCTGAAAAGCCTATAAACTATCTGAACTATGGAGTTGATGGGACATGTCCCTAACTAACTCCGTCAATTGAGAATAAACAAAGTCTGAAATAATAATAGTAAACTGAGATTCGTCCTTGAAAGAAGAGGACTCACTACTACTGCTGCTGACTTGGACCGAACTGCTGAGGATAATCTAGATCCTGTGCCTCTGAACCTATGGTTTCAAATAAAATGCCATAGCATAAATGCGTCAGTACAAAAATATACCAAGTATGTAGACGGGGTAGGCTAATACAAGGGCTCATGCATGCGCAATATATAAACTGAATAATCATGAAGATGCCGCATGAGAACACATACATAAATGCACAGACCATGAACACAATTATCACAACTCTAGATACTGAAACTCAAATACCACTTTACTTTAGACTAAACTAACTACTGATACTGAGATACTGAATCACTGACTTATCTGATACTGATAACTGAGGATCTGGATGTACTTATATTAAGGATTGAATTTTGAGCTTACTACTTTCGACTGACAGAACTAGAGCAACTTTTCTAACAGATTATTCTAGAAGTAATTATCAATGAGAAGAAGTATGATCATGTCCGAATCTGACAAAAAGAATACTTAACAGAATCTGAGATGGAGATCAAGCCTATCTGTTGGAATATCTTTAGATATGATAATAGGAATACTCAACATGGTCTGAGACTGAGATCAAGCCTATCTAACGGGAGATCTCTAGATATGATCACAAGAATACTCAACTAATTCTGAGAATGAGATCAAGCTTATCTGATGGGAGATCTCTAGCAATGATAATAAACATCTGTATATGAGACTAGGCCTATCTGACGGGGATTGTCCATGAATCAATGGAACTATCTGAGTTCCTTACTGGGATAGATGACTATACCATACAGTCCTGATTTTTGAAGAGTGATACTAAAACTGTAACTATGGGAAGTAGTTACTTAACCAACATGCCCCAGCCTACCACAGGTGGGGTCCAACCTGTGACCTTATCTGGAAGGGTGTCAATACCGTGCCACAGGTAAAGACCTCTCTGGTCAAGCCTCTCAGATGGATGACCCTCGCAGGAAGTCAAGCTGAGGCAATATAGTAGTCAAACCTCTCTAACGGTGACAACCTCTACTAACGGGATACTCCTACATCCTACGCTGGCTACACAGTTCTAGAGTTCAGGGATTGCTCCTAACTACTTGGCCTCTCTGACGGGAGATCCGTAATCCCTTCCCTCGCTCGGTGATAGCTTCTACTCCCAACTGAAAGACTCTGAACTGAATTCTTAACTGAACACAACTGAACTAAGTCTGTTACTAGACTTGTTTCTCAAAATATCTGACTGAGTTACGCTGAGATTACTTAGTTTCGTATCTGATGGAAAAGGTATCGAATCATGGTATCTGACTGACGATACAGAGCTTGAATAGATTACTCGAATCGCTTATGAGATTATAATTAAATCACTTGAATACTATTAGATCTGAGTTGATTATAGAACTGAGGCTAGATTAGTAGTGATACAGAGATTACAGAGATAACTGAGATTACTGAGCTTTCTTAAGTTCTGTACTTGTCTGAGGATATAGAGTTTTATAATTCACTGAGTTCTGAGATCATGGATCGCTTGGAATTATTAAGAAATTTACACGGGCTCTAGACAATAGCTCTATTGTCGAGTATAAATACCCTCAGGACTCGATGACATAAAAGTAAAGCATAATCATTCATTCATCATTACATTCATTCATATATTATCACAACCATTCATGCATCATCATAAACGTTCTTTAAGACATCACCTCAAGCATTTAAGGATAGCAAACCTCTATTCATCATCACAATTACTACAGAGTCACTTTAAGCATTTAGAAATCATCAACGTATACTAGCATAGAGAAAACATGCTATTAGATTTTACACCATTCAAGAAGGTCTTACATTAAGTATTTCATACCTATATCAATCTTGACACCTGTTTGGGTATCACATGGCTTAGGGAAATTCATACTATCATGTCACAACTTGCTAACCACTTGACATGTATAAAAACTTATCATATATCAAAGAGCACATAATTGAGGAATTTACTACCATCATATCTCGACTTGTTTACTAGGGTCTTTCAACAACCACTAGACATGACCGATTTTACACCTACTTGGGTATTTCATACTATCTTCGCACATTTTACTCACTAAGATATTTTATCAAACACTAGGCATGCATGGACTAGCTCATAATTTGGAGTTTCATATTCAACGTACTATAATGTCTCTTATGTTTCACCTAAGCTCTTTATCAAACCTAAAGGGAAAATTCTTCACTTATTCAACTATTTCTACACCCAAAAATCATGAACACATCACGTGGAAAAACAACTTCAAGAGAGTCTATCACAAACTTTACATGAATTCCACATACTAGGTCAAAGCTCATAAATTTTGTAGGCACACATAAATTAAAACTCAACAACAAATTAAGCATCAATTTCAACTCATACAAATCATTAAAAACTCATAAACATAAAAATCTTTTAGTTTTAAAAAGGGTTCTTGAGCTTCTTGGATGAAAGACACCCAAAAATCAATATCTACTACATACCTTAATCTTTGAAATTGGATGAACTCTAATGTTTGAGGCTCTATCCACACTTATAATAAATAATTCTTAAATCCCACACTATGATGAACTTTATTCTTGAAGAAACCTTGAAGATTTATGGATGATTTTTGGAAGATTAGGGTTCTTGAATTCAAACCCTAGATATTCTCTTTTTAGAGAATTCGAAGAGAAATAGAGAAGTTAGGGTTTGAATGAGGGTTCCTTATATTTATAGAGGCTCAAAAAAGTGGAAAATGACCAAAATACCATTGCAAAAAGGTCCTTAAATTGATGGAAAAATATTTTTAACGACATCCGTGACAGGAAGTCAGGTTGGTGATAGGCTGTCATGAATTATCATCAGAAAAAGGGGTCCAATTCTGAGTTTCTGGTTAAGGCTAATGACATTGGTGATAGACCATCACGGGCGTGATGTATTATCACAAAATATCATCACTGGGGTCAGAAATCTGCCCAGGGATAACGACATTGGTGATAGGCCATCACGGGCATGATAGCTTATCACGAATGTCGTCACCAGTTTCCCAGGCAGACATGATGGAGTAAAATAGGCATAACTCTTTGCTACGATATTAGTTTTTGACGAAATTGGTATCGTTGGAAATATAATTTAAAGAGATTTCATTTGATATATAGTAGGTCCTCTAATTCGATATATAGAAAGAGTTATGGTCGATTAAAGTTGACCCAAATTTTGACGATCACTAAAACTTGAACGATAGGAAAGCTTTCAACTCGTCCATATGTTAGAGGACATCTATGATATCAATTCATGCTCAAATATATTCCCACATGATTCAAAGTATTTCATACTTGGAAGGATATTTCTGAAACATTTTGACTCGGATTTTTGCTTTACCAAATACGCTCTAAGGCTCAGACTGGAAAAGGATTTTGCGGGGCATTACACATATCCTTTAAGTACTTAGAAAACTTAGGCATACCATGCAAAACATCTAACAAAGGTAAGTTAATATGAAGCTATCTTAATATGTTAAAGAAATTTTTGAACATATCATCCTCCTTCTTTTTCATGTGCTTCTGTAGGAAAGGAAGTGGCAGCATCTTTTTGTCTTCTTCTATAATAACTTTTTCTTTTAAGTACTCAGACTTCCTTGATTTTTCAGAAACTTTTTTATCTACTTTTTGGGGATTTAAATCTGCACCTGCCTTCTTTGTTTTCTCAGGAGGTTCTCCTTAAAGCTTTTTACCACCCTTCAAGGTGATTGCCATAACCTGTTTTGTAATTTTTGAATCTGCTGGAAAATAACCTTGTGGCCTAGTATTTAATGCTTGATGTAGTTTTCCCACTTGAATCTCTAAGATTCTCTAAGCAGCTTGTGAATTTTTTAAGTCTGCTTCAAACTGTGTTTGATTAGCTAAGATTTGCTTCATCATCTCCTCCATATTGCTAGTTGACTGATTTTCTTATACCTGTAGTTGCTGAATTTGTCATTGTCCATTCCATGGTTGAGTGTTCCACTTCATGTTGTAGGTATTTTAATAATTTGGTCTTTTAGCAAATCCAACATATATTACTGATTCGGAATTTAAAGTACACATGACCGCTTAATGGCTATTATTTCTGCATACCTTACACCAACCATTAGTTTGCTAAACTGTATTGATTGCTACAATAAGATGTGGATCTACCAATTTTAGACTGTTGAATTGAGTATTTTGTCATATTTTGCAATGTCGTAACCTGAGCTGTAAAGGCTGTGATCTAGTCCATCTCTAATACACCAGTAATTCATTTCATAGCACTTCTAGCATCTGAATTCCTTTCAGGATTTCCTTATGCTATATGGTTTAACAATGTGTACAACTTATCATAAGTCAATTCTAACGCTTGACCACCTGCGGCTGAATCTAGAAAAATCTTTGTATTGTGCTCAAGTACTTCTACAAAAGTGTGAGCAAGTACCTCATCAGACTGTTGGTGATTTGTAAAGTCCTGAAGAAGAGCCTTAAAGCATTCCAAATCATGATAAAGGTTTTTGTTTGGATTTTACCTAAAACTCACTATCTTACGATGAAGTTTTGCAGTCTTGCCAGATAGGAAGAACCTGATAAGAGATTTTCTGGATAAGTCGTACCATTATGTGATTGAATTGGTTGGTTCCACATTCAACTACCTTTTAACTTCCCCTAATAGTGAATGGGGAAAAGTGTCAGCCTCACATAATCTGTATTCACCCCAGTCAGAATGAATGTATCTGTAAGCTCAATGAAATTTTGTAACTGTACTTGTGGATTCTCATGTGAATCCCTGCAAACTGTCCACTGCTCATAAGAAACTGCACCATGTTATGCTTTAACTCGAAATTCCCCCCAGCAGTCGGTATTTGAATTGGGGAAGTCAAGTTCGTCGAAAGTGGGTCTTCCATCTTCCTAACTGTCTGTTAGACTACTTGTTGTTCAGCCATAGGAATAGGAATTTCTTGACCTTCTTGGATTTGAGAAATATAGGAGAGAAAGATTTCTTCTCTCCTCCTTCGTTGATGGAAAAGTTACTCGGGTTTGAGGCTTAGTTCAACCAATTCCTCATCCCTTGCTAGTTTACTACGTTGAAAACCTATTTCTTGCAAAAACAAAGCCCAGACCAAGAGTAAAATACCAAATAAATCTAAAAGCAAAACTAAAATAAACAATTGTCACATTTCAAGTTACCGACAACAGCACAAAAAACTTGACAGGGCCCAAGCACATGCACAAGTGTTCGTGGTCTTATCAAGTAGTAAAGTGGCCTAATGAAAGCCAAGTATCGATCCCATAGAGACTTTATTTAAAAACGATTCAATTCAAGTTCATAGTTTAGATTAATTTGATGCAAAGGTAACCAAATAGATATTGGAATATTGTAAATTAAACTAAAGTAAATAATTCATAAAGTAAAAGTCTTACAACAATCAATAGGAGAAAGCCCAAGGTTAAAGCACTCGAAACAATTATACTCTTTTATTGAATTTCATTCATTAACTTGCTTATCTTTGTTGTTGATTCGCAGGGTAAATTGCGTGTTCATGATCTCCCGACCTCTACTCTTTTACCTAATTTTGACATTACAATTACATCGTTGAGCGGGAATGTAATAATTCAATTAAGTATTTTAAAGCAATCATCCTACGTTTGAATCAAGTAAGGCATCTAAGTACATCCCTATTCTAGACACTAATTTGAATTTCTTATTGAGAGAAATATTGATTACCTCCCTAAACTTGTCACGTTTTATTCATGGTATACCTGAACTTTCACTAGACCTAAGTAACCCCTCCCCCCCAAACTTGTTTTTCAGTACGTCGCGAGCCGTTTTTACTGATGTGGCAAAATGTGTGGGTTTCACACTCTATCATGACCGTGATGAAGTATTTTTAATCCAAATCAGCCATCTTAATGGTAAAAAAATGAAAAAAAAATATTTTTCTTTAATTTTTCAACAAAATTCAATTATCCCTCTTCATCCATTACTTCTAATCTAAAAAAAAAAATTCATCCATTTATTATTTTGTAAAACTCATGTTTATCTCTTAACTCGTTTATGAAATAAAACTTTCATCCATTTATTAATTTTGTAAAATTTTCGTTTATTAATCTAAAAAAAATAAATTCATCCGTTTATTAATTCAATCTAAAATTTCAATTTTTATTTTTATTAAACTCCTTCAATTTTGCAATCTTAATTATGTATATCATATGAGTTATTGTAACTAAAGATTCAGTTTTTTCATCTTAGTTGCTACTTTTCTATTTTATGAGTATTTTTCTATCAGTTAAATCGAAAATCAAATCGTTAGGGACTAAAAAGCATTAACCAATATAACTACATACACCATAATTCCTACAACTGAGGAATCTACGTTCGAAATTATCATCCGACCATAAAATACTCACAATCCAAAATTCTACTTGTATATATCTATAGAAAAAATTTAATTTTGTTGAAAGAATTAAAGAAAATTGACTGAATTTTGTGAATAATATTCAATTACTGAAGAGTCAAGAGTAATTGAATTCAATTTTAAGTTCAATTAAAATAATTGACTGTACAGTTCAATTTTAAGTTCAATTAAAATAATAAAATAATAATTTAATATAATCTTATTGGGTTATCGGTTTATCTGGTAACTTAATAAAAAGATCAAAATCGAATCAATAACCTAATAATTTTTTTTGGTACAAAATTGTTAAAAAATCGTTAACCCAATAACGAGAAATCAATAATATTTTTATCGGTTTGATTTTTGTACACCCCTAAATTAAATTACAAATTCTTAATCCATTAATTATAATAAAAACATATATGTGCATGTGAGTCTCCTCAAAATATTAATCGAAACACTAATAAAAAACTACTATGAAACACTAATCCTAAAAAAATAATTTTATATTATGAAACACTGATCGAAAAAAAATAATTTCATATTTTTAACACAAAAAAATGTAAATTTTTAAATAATAGCTTACTTGATCGAGGAAAATTATAGCTTTCACGATTTTGGAGTAGAGGAAAATTGAAAAATATAATATTTTTAGAGAGAAATAGAATAATTAAGGGTTGAAATGTGTTATTTTTTAATATATGATAAATATAAGGGAAGGGAATGGTATTATTCACGTTAACAGCGACATCAACAATTTTATCAATGTGTCCACGAGTGTATTACACGCAGTGGACAGTAGGCTAAACAGGGTGGTTCAAGAGACTAAAAGAATAAGCTCGGGGTACTTAGAACTTGTCAAAGTTCAGGTGTACCATAAATAAAACGTGAAAAGTTCAGGGGGTAATTGATATTTCTCTCTTCATTATTTTATAAAAGAATACAAACTCTACTTTGTTTATTTCCACGTTCTATCTACCTATTCCCTCAACCGAGATCAAAAGATCGACAATATATGTATTTTATGAGTGATCAATCCACAATATAATTAAAACAAAAACAAACAAACAATTCATAATGATAAGCAAAATTAAATAAATTTAATCCAAAATAATAGTACTCATATTCTTACCTTTAACTCTAGAAAGAAAGTTTTTAGCCAATAATATTCATAATCATGATTCAACTAATTAAATACATGATATGAAGTATTAATAGCTAAATAAAAAAATATTAAAACCTAAAAAATTTTGCTGCAGCCGCTCCAATTAATTCCACAATGTTGAAGCCGTCTTCTAGCTATCCAAAGATTTGTACCAAAGTTGTCAAAAGTTGTCATATAATACTATAATCTTAATCCATGAGGGACTAAAATACTTGCACATATTCCCAGATTATTCCCTAAAAGATTCGCACAATATACCCATTAGTCGCCTCAAATTGTGTACCATGTATTTGATTAGCAATGTATTTGATTATGTACCAGCGGTGGAATAAAGCATGCGTCACATTTATTGTAGTAACTTAGTATAGCGCGTGTCGCATGCATATCGCACGCCATCATCACTGGAATCGAATCTCAAAATAATTTCTAAATCAAGGGATCACTGAAATTGAGGGTGCGACGCATGCTCATGGTGCGTACCCACGGAAAGTTGCATAAAATTTTTTGATTAAGTCTTTATCGTTCCCTCTTTCATCCCTTGTATTGTGGGGTATTTTCCATGGATTTAAGACTTTATATCATCATTATATTACTATATTCAACTCACAAATCTTCCTACATTATCATATACCATGAATTATAGATCATAGCAATACAATATTCTCAACGACGAATCAAAACAAAAGTTAAGACAAGGCTAACTTGCAATGATCTTCAACTTATGTTTCGACTCTTGACTTATTCAAATTAAACTTACACATTACCAACATGTTATTACACATATAAATATGCTTTTAAACTATATGGAACTCATTAAACACATAAGAATCCATCAAAACCAACTAGACCCACAACTAGCTCAAACTAATAAAACTAGTTTTCTCGATTAAACTCTAAATGACTCAATTATGTAAAAACTTGCTTGGAAAACACTTTGAACATTGTAATCATGTCCTTGGACTCTTAAATTATTATTTATATCAAATTAACACATAAATCACATGAATTATCCTCAAAATAAGGTTAAATAAGGTAGAATAGTAACACTAGAATGCATAAATACACCAAACATCAGTTATATTTCCATACATCAGACATAGAACACCTTTGGTAGTCCATCTATGATAATTTGTATTTGATTTAGGCATAGGACATCACCTTGTCAAATTTTTAGGTGTCTTATAATGAAGAATAACTTTGAGAACACATGTATAAGCTAATCAGGTTGCCTACATAAGTCATGCTGTAGTTTATAATAATATTGATTCATAATTTCACATCCTTAATACTTGGGTTATGACATAATAGTTAGACTCGTATATTATCCATTGTTTCATATTGTATATCAGTTATTCATATATTCATAAGTGCTTCATCTTGATATTCTATCCATATGGCCGTCCACACTTGTTACCTATTATTTTGTCTTCTTTATGTGCAGTATATGTTTTATATGTAACAAATTCCCTTTATTCGGGACATTGCATTTCTATAAATATAGAATCGGGTATGCCAATAAACGAATTTCCATACTAGGTACTCATCCCATGTTCTGCAAAGCTGTTGGTGAGCTACTCTCTCATCTGGAGCTAATTGATATCTAATACTCTTCAGTCATGTTTGTACTTATACTTTGGAAATATTAGGTCCTTGATCCAACCATATTCCTATAATACCTCAAACTTTTTTCCAAGCTAATTTTGTCCGCAAAAAAATGCCTAGTATTATATTCTAAAGTAAATGATAATTATTCCATAAGGAATTTTGACATATGGGAAATTCAATTAGATTTCCATCGATATATAATTCTCCCAAATTCGACACGCGAGCGAACAGTTAGAGCCTTTTTAGTGAGACAGTGTATCACCTAAGATTTCAGCACGCCACAGAGATAGCTCAAATGGAAATTGTCAATTTCCAGTATTGCTCCACGGTAATGGCGCATCGTGTCAAACTTTTAGGTTGCAGACAAGGTTGCAACGCGATAGCTCTGCATCGCGCCACCGTGCAATTTACCATTTGTCACTTTCCAGTAACTTGGCGTGATAGTGGCTCGTCACGCCAAGGATGAAAATTGGGAAATGTCTCAGAAACTAAAGATGTATCCTAGGGCTAAAAGGGTCAATTTCCAACCTTATATAAGCCTTATAACATAAAATTTGGCCCTAATTCAGCAACTTATACTCAGTTACTCTCAAAAACTCTCAAGAACAAGCCCTAGGGTTTTCATAGAAGATTCAATTTCAAGGAAGTTTCACCGTAAATTCCATGAATTCTTTATCTCAGGTATGCGTAGTGTTCATCCACGGATACCTTTCACCCTTGGAGTCCAAGAATCATGTTTTAAACACTATATTGTGATTTTCTTATTGTGATATGATTATGTACATATTTCCAGTTATTATTTAAGATTTCAAGATGTTATTGTAAGGTGATTTTCATGAAAATATATGTGCTTGTAGTTAAAACCCATGAACTAGAGTGGTTTATGATGATTAAATTATGAAATACACCTATGATCAAGGTTGTATATGTAAGGTGTTTGATAAAATATCTAGGATGATAAAATACATGCTCTATGACTCCATAGTACTTAAATGACAAGCCTATACACTATGCTTTACAATTCCACGTGAATTCCATGATTATTGTTATGTGTTGCTATTGTGCTGTGAAACGAACATGATATTGAAGCTATACAAGTACTTCTATATGATATGAAATCCCTTCCATGTAATAGATTGTTGAGAACCATGCTTAGTATGAAATCCCCTACTTATGATATGGTAAATTGTGAACTCTACTCCTATGATCAAGTTAGTCATGTATGTCAGTTTTCTTCCATCGAGTATTAGGGGTACTTGTACCTGAAAACTATAACTGTGTGCCTAAAGCTATTGTTAGGTTTCATGATACCCTCATTCAAGCCATGATCCATAGACTTCAGTCAGTCAAGTAACTCAGGAAATCTCAAAAATCTCATGATCTCAGTCAGTTAACAGATATCAGTAGTATTCCATCAGTCAATAAAATCTAGTAAACTCAGTTCATGTATAGTTCAATTAATCATATTCAGAGTCTAATCAGATGAGAGTAGAAATTAGCACTGAGTGAACCCAAGTAAGGGGACACACACTGTTAGACGAGGGTGTGATCCTTAGAAATAATCCTTGTGTTCCAGAACTATATGCTAGCATAGGTTGATGCATCAACACCGTCAGATAAGGATTCATGAGGTGGACAAACACTGCCAGATGAGGGCCCTACTATTCTCTTTTGGGAACACTATCAGATGAGGGTTACCCATAACTTATCTTTACCAGTGGTGCGGTATTAACACCCTTCTAATCAGGGCAGTGATAGGACCCCAGCTCAGCTATATTAGCTTTCATGGGGCATGCCAATTAAATAGCTACTTCCCACAGTTTTAGTCTAGTGTCAGTAAAAGAACTTAGATAGTTTTTTAGATTTCAATATATTAGGAATGTCAAATACATTCAATTCAGATACAGTACGAAACTCAAATAGTTTAATCAGATTTAGGACTGTCAGTTTCAGTCACCTATGTTATCAGTTATATCAATTATCAAAACTCAGTTATCAATCATGTTAGATATAAAAAAACTATGTTATCAGCATACAGATTTAGCTATCATGCTTTTGTGATCTCAGTTACTATGTTTTCATGAATGCACTCCCATGTTCATATTAGTTAGTCAGCTAGCATTGCTCATGCATATGGACCCTTGTATTTAGCCTACCTCACTCGCATACTCAGTATCATCAATTATACTGATGCATTTTTGCTATGGTGCTTTCTTGTTATGTTACACCATAGGTTCAGAGACACAGGTCCCAGATCGGATGTAGTAGTAGCATCTTAGGTACTCAGAGTAGCAGTGAGTCCTCATCCTTTAAGGATGATATTTTTTGACTTTATGTCTTATTCCAGTTCAGTTTTTAGTTTTATGGAGTTAGTTAGAGACATGTTCCTTCAACTCCTTATTTAGACAGTATTTAGAGGCTTTCAGATTTAGATTCAGACTTCAGTTATTTCAGATATTTTGGGTATTCATTAAACCCATATCGATGTTATGCTTTTTCAGATACTTTATTTAGTTGAACCTTATGGCCTTTTAGTTATTTTTTCATCATTTTATGATATATTATGTAGTTTACAGGTACAAATATCAGTCATGGGTTAGCTTGTGGTCCTTCGGGGTTATAAGCACCTTGTAGTGTTCCAGTTCATTAAATTGAGGTGTTACAAACTTGGTATCAAAGCCTAAGGTTCAATAGAGTCCTAGGAAGTTTGAAAGCAACATCTAGTAGAGTCTTATACATGGGTGTGTTGTCCGCCATATTTTTGTACAAGAGGCTATGAGATGTTTTAGGAATAGTTTCCCTTCTTTCAGTATTCATGTCGTGCTAGTGAGCATAATCTCAATTTAAACTCTCAACATAATCTGTCTTTTCTCTCCATTTAAAGACTATGCCTCCAAAGAAAAGAAATCAGGCTATCTAAGAAGATCTCTTGGACGATCATGTTTCTCATGCAGAGTTCAGAGCCGCATTCATCGCTTTACCTAGTCTGTTACTGCCCAGAATGAATGACCAGCTGCTGTTCCGGCCAACCCAATATCCAATTTTTCTGTAGCTAGGATTCGGGACTTCACTCGAATGAATCCTCCTTCTTTCACAGGGTCTAATTCAGACGAGGACCCACATGAATCTATTGACCAAGTTCAAACGGTCATTGATATCATAGGAGTTACTTCTTATCAAAGTGCATAGTTAGCAGAATACCAACTACATGATATTGCTTACATTTGGTACAAGCAGTAGAAGTCCGAGAGGTTAGAGGACGTAGGTTCGATTGAGTGGGAGAATTTGTCATGACTTTCTTAGATAGGTTCTTTCCCCAAGACCTGAGAGAGGAAAAAGTTCTAGAGTTCATCAACCTCAGGCAGGGAAATATGACGGTAAATATGTATTCTCTTAGGTTTACTCAATTATCCAGATATGTCCCTCACGTGGTTGCTGATAGTAGGGCTAAGATAAGTAAGTTCGTGTCAGGGGTGAATGATAGCATGGTAAATGAGTGCAGATCCATCATGCTGAACAGTGACATAATTTAGCTAGACTCATGATCCATGCCCAACAAATAAAGGAGCAAAATATTAGGACTAGGGAGAACCAGAACAAGAGAGTAAGGTCAGGTAATTTTGGCTTTGCTCAGCCTAGGTCAGATGGAGGAAACTATTCATAGATTCTCTCTAAGTCATCAGTTCCATCCACTTCCTCCGCCAGTGCTCCAGCGCCGAAATACAGAGACGCCAATAGAGATAGAGCACTAGGTCTAAATCTCAAGGTATTGCTAGCAGTGCCCGCATTTACCCTCAATGTCAGACTTACTGTAAGCACTACCAGGGTTTTTGTAGAGTGGGTAGTGGTATTTGTTTCAGATGTGGAAAGCCAGGCCATAGAGTCTGGGATTGTCCTCACCCAGGCCCTCAGGGTCAGCAAAACCGTTCTACAGCTTAGTCCGGTCGCCCAATCCCACAGGGTACCACCTCCTATGCTACTAGTGGGCAACACCCAAATAGACTTTATGATCTTTAGACCCAACATGATCAGGAAAATTCTACTGATGTTGTTACTGGTACGTTACAGATCTTTCATATGCATGTTTATGCATTGCTAGATCCAGGTGCTTCTTTTTTCTTTGTTACTCCCTTTATAGCAATCGATTTTGGAATAAGTCTTGGAATTCTAGCAAATCCCTTCTCAGTATCTACCCTAGTGGGTAAAACTATCACAGCTCGACGGGTATACAGGAATTGCCCGATTATAATTCGCCCAAATTTGACACCCGGTCGAAGATTAGAGCCTTTTTAGTGAGACAATGTATCACCTTAGACTTCAGTTAGTCACGGAGATAGCTAAAATGGTAATTGTCAATTTTCAGTGTTGCTCCACTATAGTGGTGCATCGCGCCAAACTTCCAGTTCAGAGACAAGGTGGCAACGCAATAGCTCCGCATCGTGCTACCGTGTGATTTCCTATTTGTTACTTTCCAGTGACTTGGTGTGAAAGTGGCGCGTTGCACCAAGGATGAAAATTGGGAAATGTCTCAGAAATTAAAGACGTGTCCTAAGGCTAAAAGGGTCAATTTTCCACCCTATATAAGCCTTACAGAATGAGATTTGGCCCTAATTCATCAACTTATGCTTAATTAATCTCAAAAAATCTCAAGAACAAGCCCTAGGGTTTTCATAGAAGATTCAATTTCAAGGAAGTTTCACTATAAATTCTACGAATTCTTAATCTCAGGTATACATAGTGTTCATCCACGGATACCTTTCACCCATGGAGTCCAAGAATCATGTTTTAAACATTATATTGTGATTTTCTTGTTGTGATATGATCATATACTTGTTACCGATTATTGTTTAAGATTTCAAGATGCTATTCTAAGGTGATTTTCATTAAAATATGTGTGCTTGTAGTTGAAACCCATGAACTAGGGTGGTTTATGATGACTAAATTATGAAATACACCTATGCTCAAGGTTGTGCATGTTAGGTGTTTGATAAAATGCCTAGGAAGATAGAATACATGCTCTATGACTCCTTAATACTTAAATGACAAGCCCATGCTCTATGCTTTACAATTCCACATGAATTCCATGATTATTGTTATGTTTTGCTATTGTGATACGAAACGGACATGATATTGAAGCTATACAAGTACTTCCATATGATATAAAATCCCTTCCATGTAATAGATTGTTGAGAACCATGCTTAGTATGAAATCTCCTATTTATGATATGGTGAATTATGAACTCTACTCTTATGATCAAGTCATTCATGTGTTTCAGTTTCCTTCCATTGAGTCTTGGGGGTACTTGCACCCAAAAATTATAGTTGTGTGCCTAGAGCCAGTGTCATGTTTCACGATACCATCAGTAAATCCATGATCCATAGACTTCAGTCAGTCAAGTGACTCAGAAAATCTCATGATCTCCTAGTCAGTAAACAGATATTAGTAGTATTCCATCAGTCAACAGAATCTAGTAAACTCAGTTCATGTACAGTTTAGTTTATCATATTCAGAGTCAAATCATATGGGAGTAAAAATTTGCATCGAGTGAACCAAAGGATGGGACACACACTGTCAGATGAGGGTATGATCCTTAGAAATCATCCTTGCATTCCAGAACTATGTAGCCACATAGGTTAAGACATAAACACCGTCAGATGAGGGTTGACAAGGTAGACAAGAGCCGCCAGATAAGGGCCCAACTATTCTCTTTTGGGAACACTATTAGATGAGGGCTACCCACAGCTTTTCTTTACTAGTGGCGCAGTATTTACACCCCTTCCAATCAGGGCAGTGATTGTACCCCAGCTCAGCTATATTAGCTTTCATAGGAAATATTGGTTAAATAGATACTACCCACTATTTTATTCCAGTTTTAGTAAAAAACTCAGACAGTTCTTCAGATTTCAGTATATCAGGACTGTCAGATACAGTTAACGCAGGTACAGTATGGAACTCAGATAGTTCCATCAGATTCAGGATTGTTAGTTATGGTTACCCATGTTATCAGTTATATCGGTTATCAGAACTCAGTTATCAGTCATGTTAGATATTAGAAAATCATGTTATCAGCATACAGATTCAGTTATCATGCTTTTGCAATCTTAGTTACTATGTTTTTATGTATGAACACTCACATTCATATTAGTCAATTAGTTAGCATTTCTCATGCATATGAATCCTTGTATTTATCCTACCTCACTCTCATGCTCAGTACCTTTAGTCGTACTGATGCATTTGCGCTATGGTGCATCTTGTTATATTACACCATAGGTTTAGAGACACAGATCCCAAATCAGCTGTAGCAGTAGCATCTCAATACTTAGAGTAGCAGTGAGTCCTTATCCTTGATTATGACCTTGATGTTGTTGTTGTATGATTCCCAAGTTGGAACCTTTATATGTTTTTATGAAACTATGTTAGCATGTGAGTTAAAATCTACAAATGTAGTTGGTTTTGAAGTGATAATTTTATGATCATGTCTATGCTCTAAGTTATCTATGCAAGGTGTTTGATAAAATTCCTAAGAGAATAGGAATTATGCGTTATAACTCAATTATGACCTAATTGATAAATGCATATTATTCACTCATGTTTAAAATAACTTCCATGCTATTATTGTGCATTGTAATTAGTTGATGGAATTCTCATAAGGTTAGATTGATGAAATTAGGACATGATTATATGCATTGCTATCTATGTCCAATGTTATGATAAGCATGGGCCTCATGAAATATCCCCAACTATTGTATTATGAATTGCTGATGTTGGCCATTAGTTCAAGAAGTGTCAAGTCTTGTCAGTTTCATGCTATCGAGTCCTGGGGGTATTTAATACCCAAAAGTCTAGTTGTGTTACTAGAGCCAATTTCAATTTTCGAGATACTCACAGTCAAGCCATGATCAGTAGAATTCAATCAGTCCCATAACTCAGGAAAACTTAGTATATTTAGTATCAGTCTAGTCCTACTCAGTACTCCGCAATCTCAATAATCTCAATCAACTATCAGACTATGGTAGTACTCCATAAGTCAACAAAAATTAGTGAACTCAGTGCAGTTCAGTACAGTATAATTGGTTCAGTGTCTATTCAGATAAGAGTAGAATTCAGCATCGAGTGAACCCAAGGATGGGACCCCACGCTATTAGATTGAGGGTGAGGTTCCTAGAAGTAATCCTTGCATTTCAAAACTATGTATCCAGAATAGGTTAAGACATCAACACTACCCAATTAAGGGTTGATGAGGTGGATCAACACTGCCAAAAAAGGGTCCCACCATTCTCTTTTGGAGACACTGCAAGATATTATATGAAAAACTCATAGATTTTTCTTACTACTGATACAGTTTTGGCACCCTTCTAATTGGGGTTACATATTAGACTCCAACTTGGGTATAATATCTTAATCGGGGAATGTTGGTTAGATGACTACTTCCCACAGCCACAGTCTCAGTCTCAGTAATAGAATTCATATAGTTCTATAGATTTTAGGACTGTTAGATATAGCCACTAAGCACAGCACAAAACTTAGCTAGTTTCGTCAGAATCTAGACTATCAGATACAGTCACTCAGTATCAGTTCTATCAGTTATCAGTAACTTATGTTATCAATATTCAAACTCAGTAGTTAGTATTATCATGAACTCAGTTACACTAATATATTTATGTATGTATTGTCACATTCATGTTATTCAGTCAGTTAGTATTATTAATGCATATAAACCCCATGCATTCATCCTACCCCACTTGCATACCAGTATATTCAATTGTACTATTGCATTTGCGCTATGGTGTCTTATATCATAGGTTCAGAAGTATGAGTTCCAGAGCATCAATAGCGTTCTAGCTTTCAGCAGTCAAAGTCAGTAATGAGTCCTCATCATTTGAGTACATGAGTATTTCATTGTTTTATTATTTTAGTAAATGGAGTTAGTTGGGGACATGTCCCATCAACTTCTTATTTAGGCAGTTCAGTTTTAGAGGCTTTCAGACTATAGTATGTTTAGATAGTTTATTTTAGTTTTGGGTATTTCTATACCTCGTTCGAATATTACGATAACAGTTATGTTACAGTTTATAACCTTATGGCCTTACAACTTATATTCCGCATAATTTTTAGTATAATATCCAGTGCTTAGTTATAGATATCAGTCATGGGTTAGCTTATACTATTATATATACACCGCACACCTAGACACATTTTTGATTTTTTTGGAGTGGACACCTGAAAATTTTTTTGGTGAAGCGGTGTGACAGTGGTGGAGAATTTGATGTGGCTGCTACACAAATTAGGTTTTATGATTATTATTTAATTAGATTTTAAATATCATATCATGTATTTAATTAATTGAATCGTGATTATGAATATTATCGGCTAAACCCCCTCTTTGCAGGGTTAAAGCTAAGAACATGAGAACTATTATTTTGAATTAATTTTATTTAATTTGCTTATCATTATGGATTATTTTTTTATTGTTGTTTTAATTATTTTATGGATTGATC
The DNA here is from genome assembly GCF_002878395.1 of Capsicum annuum. Lineage (NCBI taxonomy): Eukaryota > Viridiplantae > Streptophyta > Magnoliopsida > Solanales > Solanaceae > Capsicum > Capsicum annuum. The sequence continues at coordinate 125,151,153 of NC_061116.1, forward strand.
ACCCATAAATATATATATTGTCGACCTTTTGATCTCAGAAGAGGAATAGGGAGATAGAACATGGAAATAAATAAAGTTTGGGTTTTTATTCTTTTATAAAGTAAAGAATTTAAATTAGTGTCTAGGACATAGATGTACTTAGATGCCTTACTTGATTCAAACGTTGGATGATAACTTTAATTAACTTAATTGGATTGTTATATCCCCGCTCAACGGTATAGTTGTAATATCCATATTAGGTAAAAGATTAGAGGCTGGGAGACCATGATTATGAAATTAACCCTACGAATCAACAACCAAGATAAGCAAGTTAACTAATGAAATTTAGTAAGATAGTATAATTGTTCAAAGTGCTTTAACCCTTGGCATTCTCCATTGACTGTTCCAAGACTTTTATTTTATGAATTGGTTATTATATTTTTAATTTACAATTATTCAACACTCCTTTTAGTTATTTTATCTCATTTTTTAAACTAGAATTGGATAGTTGTCAACACAAGTCCATGTGGGATCGATATTTGGCTTTCTTAAAGGGCATTATATTACATGGTATACCACATACACTTGCGTGTGAGCTTGGGCACTGTCATGTTTTTGGCACCGTTGTCGGGGTCTTGTAGATTGGCAACTATCTTTTTTCTAGTTTAGCTACATTGAGTTGTAAATAGTTTAGTCTTTTTAGGTTTTTTAGTTTCTTTTATTTCCTTTTTTATCATACTTTTTGATATGTCAGCCAGGGATAGATGGTTTTTGAGTGATGACGATTCTTATTTTTTTCGTAAGGGACAACATCATGAGGCTTATTGTCCGAATTTAGATGGAATGAGTGGATGGGACTTTCACAATATGATGCTGATACTGTTCTATTTGTTGGGCACACTGCAACTTGGTCTTCGGTTTGTGGTCAAAGTGGTCATACTGCATCTATGTGTTCTATAAATACCGATTTGATATTGTTTGTGGGCTATGATGACAGACAAAAGTATATAAACAACTACAATCAAACGGGGTAGAATCGCCACAAATTCAATCATGGTACAACCAGCAGCAGTTTCAGCAGCAACAACTACACATGCAGGCCACGATTCAAATAACCAATTTGGAAAAGATGATGAAAATAATTTTAGCGTCTCAAGTGTAGTGCTGGAAGGCATAAAGAACCATCGGGAGGCTGCAAATAAGTTATATAAAAAATGGAGATAGGTGTAGAGTTGACTCCCCAACCGGTTACAGACAAAGTTGTTGAAAATTTGAGAAGGTCTGAGTACTTGAAAACTAAGTGGTTGAACGGGTTGAGGAGATGCCACCACCACCATGCCTATAGATTCTAAGAAAAGAAAAATATGATGAGGATATGAGCCAATTTGTGGAACAAACATAAGAATTTCAGCCACTCGACTGTCATCTTTCTTTTGAGATTGAAATTGAGAACGTGAAAATAAGTGAAGGTATTATGGATTGTGTAAATTTAGAAGTGGAATTGGTTGGGCCTACTTCAAAGAACTTTTCTGCATTATGTTTAGATGATGTCTTGTCTATGGAATCATATGAAATAGTAGGAGAGTGTGAAAATGAGGAAAAAGAATCCTGTATTCTTCATTTTGCATAAGAAAAACAACATAAAAACATACCTCACTTTAAGGTTGAGTAGTTAACTATGCATATTCTATTACTTGGTTCCTTAATCTTTGTACCACCTCCCTATGAGTGAGGAAAAAAGATGGATGTTGTTACAACCCGAGTCAGGACCCTGGCCGTGAGAAGCACCCCGATCCATGAAGTCCCGGATGCCCTTCTCTATCTGATAGTCATGCGCAACATTCATACAATAAAAGAAGATGCAGAAAGTAATTAAATACAGAACCATGGTCATAGTCTGAATTTAATTTGTCAATGAATAATAAAATCCAACAACAACTAGACAACATCTGAACTAGTCTGCAAAATCTCTACTGCATGAATAAATGACAACTATCTGGAAACTAGGACAAGGCCCCCAGTAGACCCAAAACAAAATAAATAACATGGTCTGAAATAAATAGGCCTTCTGGAAAAAAAGAAGGCTAACCACTGGACACTTCTCTTCTGTCTGAACACTCTACTGCTTAGTCGGACCTCTAGATTAAGCCTCAGACCCTAGAAGGTAGTGGGGGTCAATACAATTTTACTGGTATATAGAGTAATCCAAAAATAAAATACAACTTTTATATAACATGGGTGAGAGCCATAATAAAACACTTTAAATTAAAAATCATTTGAAAAACACATGGACATAGTTTAATGATTTTTCAACAATAATACAACACTACTGAATTAGGTGATATACCATACAATTTCATATTTTCACCAACTACAAAATCTCGATTGCCGCCAAGAATGGAGTATTAGTGAGGGGAGGACACACATGATCCCACAGCAGGGTGCCACAATCCCAATAGAGCCAATATGACATGGTTGTGATCAAGATCAAAAAGTAAGGCTCCTAACCATCGGTTCCAAAAATTGAGATTACATAGTTTAGGCACACAACATTAAATACCAGTGTACCAAGTTGCCGTGTCAGTAATTCACAATTTCCAATGTAGATTATTTGACTCGTGCTTTCTTCAGGTAACCATCTAACTCACATCAATATAATATTTAGGCCTCATTTAAGACGAAACATGCATCATACTCACAACATTATTTTCTTTGTTTCATTCGAAGCAATTCCTCCGTGAGGTATCATCATACCCCGATTTGTAAGTCATCAGTGCCACATCAATTCTTTAAAACTCTTACGCAAAACATAGTATGAGCACTCATAAGACTTCCATACATCAAACATATGCATAAAGATTCCTAACACGTTATAGTCAAGAATTTCATCATTTATAAAGTAGTAAAGTAGTGGTTATAAAACTCATTCTCTTAGTAGTTTAACACGAGTATCTTGTGGGGTACCAAAACATCATTATGGGGAAATTAAAGAATTCACAATTCAAATTCATCACATCCTTTGAAATTCAAGCCATATGTCCAAAAATTCAACAATTGAGATACATAAGCAAATAACCCCATGATCTTTCAATATTCTTTTCAAAACCATACACAAAGCATGTTTTTGGTATTAATACAAATCCCCACTTATGATAGCATACGTACTTAAGTAATTATTAAAAATCTTTTTAAATTCGTTTCAAAAATCATTCCCATGAGATTTAGGAAAACCCCATGTACTTTAAATTAAGAATTTGAATGGATGCTTTTGACGCTCTTGATTTGGGGATTTTGATTCTTCATTTAATTTTGAAAACTAATGGTGAGATATTGAGTTATCTTGAACTTTGGGTTGAAACCCTAGGTAGTGTTCTTGGTGAATTTTGAGAGAAATATCAATAATGAGGTGCTTTGGGAGTATAATCCCGTGTTAAAGTTGATAAAGGGGGGGGGGGGGGGGGGAAATACCCCATATACCCTTAATGAGTCGGGATGAAAAGCTAAAAATTATCCTAGTATGATTGGAAAGGCACCGCGGGGGATAACCCACCGGGTTATGCAGGAACTGCCTTGCCTATCGTCTTACCCTTCCCAGGAAAGGCGATCCGCAGGGCAAGGTGAGCTAATCACCTCGGCTCACTATTTTGCAACCCCAAATGTGCCCTTAAGCTCATCTAAAAATTCTAAAACTCACCCGAGATATACTTTTAACTTTCCTGATAATGAATCAACAAGAAAATAAACAATCGAAGATCAAGAAAGTTGAGAATAAAATCATCAAAGATTAGGAGCTTAAAATGAGACTAAGTCCTTTTTGACACTTAGAAAGTTCTCAAGTTTTCAGCTCTATAAGCATGCTACTAGGAGCTAAGACATGGAAGGTTTTGTGGGGTGGTACATTATCCCCCCTTGGGATCATCCATCCCCGAATGATGATGCAAAACACAGAAAAGCACGATTTCAAGCATACTAAAAGGCATAGATAGAATAAGACAAAGATTGTACCTTTCTTTTTGTCATTTACTGGATCAAAAAGATTTGGGTATCTAGCACGAATATCATCCTCTGACTCCCAAGTGGCTTCCTCCACTTTCTAATTTTTCCATAATACCTTAATTGAAAATATCTCTTTGCTTCTCAACTTCCATACTTGACGGTCCTGAATAGAAACAGGTTCCTCCTCATATGATAAGGAGTCTCTCACATTAATATTCTCCACAGGAAACACTAGAGAGTGATCTCCTATAGACTTCTTCAATATGGACACATGAAACACTGGGTGAATAGAACTCAGACTTGCAGGCAATTCTAACTCATAAGAAACTCCACCTATCCTTCTTACAATTTGATATAGCCCTTACATAGGGAGAACTCAGCTTATTTCTTCCCAAATCGCATGACTCCCTTCATAGGGGAGACCTTTAGAAATACCCAATCACCAACCTCAAATTCTAAGTCCCTCCTTCTAACATCATCAAAGGACTTATGATAACTCTGGGCTATCTTAAGTCATTCCCTAATAAGTTTTACTTTCTCCATTGCCTTATGAAAAAGGTTCGGCCCACAAAACCATCTTACCCACTTTATACCACCCAATAGGTGATCTACATCTTCTCTCATAAAGGGCCTCAAAAGGTGCCATCTTAATGCTGGCATGGTAGCTATTATTATATGCAAATTCTATCAATGGCAAGTAATCTACCCAAATTCCTTTGAGGTCAATTATGGAGGCCCTCAACATATCCTCAAGGGTCTAAATGGTGTGTTTGGCCTACCCATCGATTTAGGGTGGAAAGCAGTACTCAAGTTCACTTGGGTACCTAGACCCCTCTAAAAAGACCTCAAAACTGCAAAGAGAATTGGTTACCTCGATAAGATATGATAGACACAGGCACCCCATGCAAGCACACTATTTCCACTATAGCTTAGCATAATCATCTCCCAAATAGTTAGTCCTCACAGGCAGAAAGTGAGCTAACTTAGTCAGCCGGTCTACAATTACCCAAATTGAATTATACTGATTTTGGGACTTCAAAAGTCCTGTGATGAAGTCCATATTGATCATCTATCATTTCCATAAAGGTAAAGCTATCTCTAGAGAAGTACCACCTCGTCTTATGTTCTAGTTTAACTTGTTGACAATTTAAACACTTGGAAACATAGTCAGCCACATCACGTTTCATATTATTCCACCAGTATATAGCTTTAAGATCATGGTACATTTTAGTAGAGCCTGGGTTAACAACATACCTTGAAGTGTGAGCTTCATCAAGGATCCTCTCTCGTAGGCCATCCATATTCAAAACGCATAGAATACCATGGTATCTCAAAATTCCATCACCACTAATTTCAAAAGACATCACCTTCTATTGACCCATATTTTTCTTGATCTGCATCAAGATGGGATCTTCAACCTGCTTTTCCTTAACTTCAGCACAAAGGGAAGATTTAGCTAATTCATGAACAACTACTCCTTTATCCTTGGAATACAAAAGTCGCACCCCTAACTTTACAAGTCGGTGAATATCTTTCACCATCACCCTTTTTCCTTCCTCAACATGAGAGAGACTGCCTATAGACAATCTGCTGAGGGCATCAGCTACTACATTCGCCTTACCCAAATGATAGTGCAGGAACATGTCATAGTCCTTCAAAAGTTCCAACCAACGCCTCTACCTGAGGTTCAATTCTTTCTGCGAGAAAACATACTGTAAACTCTTGTGGTCAGTAAATATACCAACATGTACCCCATAAAGAGAATGCCGCTAAATCTTAAGTGCAAACACCATAGCCGCTAATTCCAAGTCATGCATAGGATAATTTATCTTATGCACCTTCAACTACCTAGATGCATAAGCAACCACCTTGCCATTGTGCATAAATACACACCCAAGTCCCACTTGGGATGCATCATAGTACATAACAAAACTCTGTCTACCTTTCAAAAGAGACAGAAATTTGCAATAGTCAACATGTCTTTCAACCTCTCGAAACTACTCTCACAGGAGTCAGACCACACAAACTTCACCTTTTTCTATGTTAACTTAGTAAGTGGAGTAGCTATAGAAGAAAAACTCTCTACAAACATTCTGTAATACCCTGCCAAACCTAAGAAGCTCAAAATGTCAGTTGGAGTCATGGGTTTGGGCCATTTTATCATTGCCTTAACCTTTTTAAGATCAACCGTAGACCCATCGCTAGACACAATATTCCCCAAGCAGGCAATAGCATTAAGCCAAAATTCACACTTGGAAAATTTTGCATATAACTTATGATCTTTGAGGGTCGGAAGGATGATTCAGATATGACTGACATAGTCTTCCTCACTTTTAGAATAAATCAAAATATCAATGAAAACTATGAAAAATAGATCTGGAAACCGATGGAACACTCTATTCATTAGGTCCATGAAGACTCAGGGGCGTTAGTCAACCCAAAGGACATAACTAACAATTCATAATGATCGTACAAGGTTTAAAAAACTATTTTGGGAATGTCTGACTCTCTAATCTTCAATGAGTGATACCCAAACGAAGGTCTATCTTTTAAAAGTATTTGGCACCCTGAAGTTGATCAAAGAACTCATCAATTCTAGGAAGAGGATATTTATCTTTGACAGTGACCTTATTTAGCTGACGATAATCTATGAACATATGCAGGGAAATATCTTTCTTTGGCATGAAGAGTACGGGTGCACCCTAAGAAGAATAACTAGGATAGATAAAACCTTAATCTAGAAGATCTGTCAGCTATTGTTTCAACTCTTTCAGCTCAGTAGGAGCCATTCTATATGGCAGAGTAGAAATGTGATGGGTGTCTACAACAATTCAATACCGAAGTCTATCTCTCTATTAGGTGGTATTCCTAGGAGATCATTAGAAAAGAATTATCGAAACTTATAAACCACAAGGACTGACTGAAGAGGAGGAATTTTGGTATTGGAATCTTTAACCCAAATAAGATGATACAAATAGCCTTTGAAAATAAGTTTATGGGCTCTGAGGTAAAATATAAATTTTCCTCTAGGTGCTAAAGAATGTCCATCCCATTGTAACACTGGTTTATTTGGAAAATAAAAAGTAACCTTTCGAGTCTTACATTCCAGCGTGGCATAACATGAATGGATCCAGTCCATTCCTAAGATAGCATCAAAATCAAACATATCAAGCTATATGAGGTCTACTACAGTATCCCAGCCAAAAATAGACATAATATAGTTTTTATACACCCTCATAACCACAACAGAATCACCCACCGAAGTGGAAATAGTAAAAGGTTCTACAATAACTTTGGGCTATAACCCAAAACTGGCTGCCACATATGGGGTCACATAACATAAGGTAGACCTGGGATCATGTAACATATAAACATCACTAGAAAAAATTTGTAACATACCAGTAACCATATTTGGTGAGGATTCTACCTCCTAGCAATTTGACAAAGCTGTCACGACCTAAACCAGGGCCCTAGCATTGACAAGCATCCCAAACCATGAAGGCCCGGTACACCCTTCTGTATCTGGTAATCATGCATAATATTCATATAAAATAATTTAAAGATGCAGAATTAAAAGTATATGATGGAAACATGGTCAATTTTAAATTAAATCAAAATACTGAAAAATGAAATCAGATAGAGATAATTGGAAAATAATGTCTGACTCAGTCTACGAAACCTCTACTATAACCAAACAAAACTGTCTGAAAAACTGGGACAAGGACCCAATAGACAAAAACCATAAACAATAATAATGCATGACAATAATAGACCTTCTAGATCATAGAAGGCTCACCAACTAGAATCTGTACTTTTGTTTGATGAAAGCTACTGTCTGTCAGAACCAATAGACTGTGCCTCAGATCTTGGAAGGAGGGGGAGGGGTCAATACAAAAGTATTGGCATGTGAAGCAATAAAAAATAGATAATTCATATATATAAAATATATGAGAGCAATTTAACAAAACTTCATGCCTAAAATAGTTTTCCAAAACACATGGGCATCATTTTGAACATTTTGAGACATTCTTGTCAAAAATAGTTTCTGATCTTTGTATTACTTCAGACTTAGGTGGCGTTCCCCTAAAAGTATGATATTCCACAGGCTATATGGAATCTTTTATTGAATCAGCGGGGAAGCCCCCAACCCAAGTGTGCTGCAAGATTTGGAGTGTCTGAGTCTGATACGCCACAAGGCACTAAGCCAGCGTATAATAATATACCCAGATCGGCAAATCACGGTTTTAGGCAATGAGTTGTTTGAACTCAAGCTTTCTTTGGGGAACCACCTAAGCTCTCTTTATGCCCTATTTTAACCTTTTTTGAACCTACATCATTCTGAAGTTCTAAAACATAAGAATCTGATAAAGTCTAATTTCTGTATTAGTCTTTGGCTGTTATGGCATTTTCTGAATTGGTATCGTCATACCAAGACTTGTAAGTTGTATTTTCTGAGCCATAATGCATTTAGCAAGATCTTTCATAAAAACATAGTTCAGAGAACCCATATGCAATTAGTATAAAAGATTTCATGCTCCGAAACATAAACCAAAACTATACAAGCATTCTTCAAACATATGGTAGTCATGTGCTTTTTGGCAAAACCATGCAGTCTTTCATTATTTGTATTTTCAACATTTAGAAACATACTCAACCCTCTCTTTCATTTTCAAGAATCATATTCAAGTCATAGAAACATCCAAATATTTCATATCATGCTTTTTAAAATAATTCATATCATATAAAACATGGAAACAAGCACATCAAGAGAGAGATTTCATGTAAGTCATGCTCTCAATTCATATTTTAAGACTTAAACCCATACATACATATATATATATAGCTTTTAAATCACTTTGGGGAAGGCCAAAAAACCAAAACAATGTCATTAACGCTTTTGAAACATGAATATGTACGTAAGTTCAAAAACCTCTTTCTTAAAACACGATTTATATGCCCATGAGAATAAATTTAAAGGTTGCTTCTTGATGCCCACGACTTGGGGATTCCAAATCTCTAATTTATTTTGAAAACTCATGGTTGAATCTTGAGTTTTGTGGGTTTTTATTTTGAAACCCTTATGGAGTTTCTTGAGAGATTTTGATGAAAATACACCTATTTTGGCGTTCTTACGATTAAATCCCGTGTTAGAGATGATAGGGGATTGGAAAAGTACTAAAATTCTCTTAATTATACGGAATAAGATGCCCAAATTTGGCCTAGCGCGATAATCCACGCGGCGCCCGATCTAGAGCACCGGACTATCCTGGGCATTGCTTGCCTTAAAGTGGTGGAGTATCCCAGGCGTCTCCCATCTTAAAGCGGTGGAGAACCCCAGGCGACGCCCCCTTATCGCCCTGAGCTACAGGAATTTAATACCAAACATGTCCTTAGGATCGTCAAAAAATCCTGAAACTCACCCGAGATGTACTACGACCTTGTCCTATCACAACACAAGAAGAAAATCTAAAATTAGAGGTCGAGAAGGTATAAAATAAAATCCCCAAAGATTAAGAGCTAAAACTGAGACTGTCTCTTAAACACTTAGAAAAAATTTCCGTTCTTAACTCATCATGCTTGCTACCAAGAGCCTACACACGCACGACTTTCTACGAGGTGTTACATTATCCCCCCTTTAGGATCATTCATCCGCGAATGATGACACGAAAATTCAGTCACACACGATTTCAAGATAATCAGGCATCGAAAAGAAAAGATAAAATAAGAATTTTACTTTCCATGTCGTCATTTACCAGAACAATTACGTTTGGGTATTTGACTCGCATGTCATCTTCGAACTCCCAAGTTGCTTCTTCAACTTTCTGATTCCTCTACAACACTTTAAATAAGGCTCTTTCTTTGTTCCTCAATCTTCGGACATGACAATCTAAGATTACGATAGGTTCTTCTTTAGAGGATAAAGAGTCTGTTACCTTGATTTCTTCGATAGTCACAACTAAAGAATGGTCCCCAATACATTTCTTTAACATGGACACATGAATTATCGGGTGCACTGAACCTAAACTTACAGGAAACTTTAACTCATATGTGACTCTACCTATCCTTCTCACAATCTGGTATGGTCCTATATAGAGAGGACTCATCTTACCTTTCTTCCCAAATCGCACGACTCCCTTCATGGGAGAAACCTTGAGAAAAACCTGATGTCCAATCTTAAACTCTAAATCTTTTTTTCTAACATCGGCATAGGATTTCTGACGACTATGGGGTATCTTAAGTCAGTCTCTAAGGACTTTCACATCCTCCATTGCTTGATGAACGAGATCAGGCCCAAAAATCTATATCTCACCTACTTCATACCATCCTATCGGAGACCTACATCTCTACCCCTACAATGCCCCAAATGGTGGAATCTTAATACTGTAATAGAAACTGTTGTTATATGTGAAACCTATCAGTGGCAAGTGATCCACCCACCTGCCTTTGAAGTCAATTAGGCAGGCCCTCAACATATCCTCAAGGGTCCGAATGGTGCCCTCTGCTTGTCCATCTATTTGGGGTTGAAAAATAGTACTAAGATTTACTTGGGTACCTAAACTTCTCTGGAAGGATCTCCAAAACTGAGAAGAGAATTGCGTACCTCGATCGGATATGATAGACACAGGTGTCCCATGCAAACAACTATTTCTGTGATGAACAGCTTGGCATAATCCTCTCTAGAATAGTTAGTCCTGACGGTAGAAAGTGCGTCGACTTATTCAGCCTATCTACAATTACCCATATAGAATCATATTAGTTTTGGGACTTCGGAAGTCCTGTAATAAAGTCCATATTAATCATCTCCAATTTCCATAAAGTCAAAGGTATCTCTTGAGAAGTACCACCTGGCCTCATATGTTCCACCATGACTTACTGACAATTCAAACACTTGGTAACATATTTAGCCATATCACGCTTCATATTATTCCACCAATAAATGGTTTTCAAATCATGATACATTTTCGTAGAGCCTGGGTGAACAACATACCTCGATGTGTGAGCCTCATCAAGAATTCTCTCACATAGACCATCAATATTTGGCATAAATAGTCTACCCTGGTACCTCAAAATACCATCACCACCAATCACAAAAGACATTACCTTTTGCTAACCCACATCACTCTTAATTTGCATCAAAATGGGATCTTCAATCTACTTCTCCTTAACTTTTGCACAAAGAGAAGATTTAGCTACCTCATGAACCGCCACTCCTCCATCTTCGAAATCTAAGAGTAGCACTCCCAGATTTTCAAGTTGATGAATATCATTAACCATCTCTCTCTTTCTTTCTTTAACATGAGAAAGGTTTCCCATGGACAACCTGCTAAAAGCGTCGGCTATAACATTTCTTTAACATGGACACATGAAATATCGGGTGCACTGAACCCAAACTTGTAGGCAACTCTAACTCATACGTGACTCTTCCTATCATTCTCACAATCTGGTATGGTCCTATGTAGCGATGAGTCATCTTACCTTTCTTCCCAAATCGCATGACTCCCTTCATGGGAGAAACCTTGATAAAAACACGATCTCCAATATTTAACTCTAAATCTCTTCTTTTAACATCGGCATAGGATTTCTGACGACTATGGGCTGTCTTAATTCATTCTTTAAGGAATTTTACATCCTCCATTGCTTGATGAACAAGATTAGGCCCGAAAATCTGCATCTCACCTACTTCATACCATCTTATCGGAGACCTATATCTCCACCCATACAATGCCTCAAATAGTGGCATCTTAATACTGGAATAGAAATTGTTGTTATACACGAACCCTATTAGTAGCAAGTGATCTACCCAACTGCCTTTGAAGTCAATTACGTAGGCCCTCAACATATCCTCAAGGGTCCGAATGGTGCACTCTTCTTGTCCATCTATTTGGGGGTGAAAAATAGTACTAAGATTTACTTGGGTACCTAAACCTCTGTATAAGAATCTCCAAAAATGAGAAGATAACTACGTACCTTGATCGGATATGATAGACACAGGTGTCCCATGCAAACATACTATTTCTGCGATGAACAGCTTGGCATAATCCTCTCTCGAATAGTAAGTCCTGACAGGTAGAAAGTGTGTCCACTTAGTTAACCTATCTACAATTACCCATATAGAATCATACTGGTTTCGGGACTTTGGAAGTCTTGTAATAAAGTCCATATTGATCATCTCCAATTTCCATAAAGTCAAAGTTATCTCTTGAGAAGTACCGCCTAGCCTCATATGTTCCACCATGACTTGTTGATAATTCATACACTTGGTAACATATTTAGCCACATCATGTTTCATATTATTCCACCAATAAATGGTTTTCAATGTATGAGCCTCATCAAGAATTCTCTCTCATAGACCATCTACATTTGACACAAATAGTCTACCCTGGTACCTCAAAATACCATCACCACCAATCTCAAAAGACATCACCTTCTGCTAACCCACATCACTCTTAATTTGCATCAAAATGGGATCTTCAACCTACTTCTCCTTAACTTCTGCACAAACAAAAAATTTATCTACCTCATGAACCGCCACTCCTCCATCTTCGAAATCTAAGAGTCGCACTCTCAGATTTTCAAGTCGATAAATATCATTAACCATCTCTCTCTTTCTTTCTTTAACATGAGAAAGGTTTCCCATGCAAAACCTGCTAAAAATATCAGCTACAACATTCATCTTACCTAGATGGTAGTGCAGGATCATGTCGTAGTCCTTCAAAAGCTCTATCTAATGTCTCAGCTTGAGATTTAATTTTTTCTATGAGAAAACATGCTGTAAACTTTTGTGGTTAGTAAAAATATCAACATGCACCCCATAAAGATAATCCCTCCAGATTCTAAGCACAAACACCACGGTTGTTAACTCCAAGTCATAAGTGGGATAATTGCGCTCATGCACCTTTAACTGCCTAGATGCATAAGCCACCGCTTTATCATGATATATAAGAACACACCGTAGTCCCACTCAGGACGTATCACAGTAAACCATAGAACTTTTCGTACCTTTCAAAAGAGTCAAAACAGGTGCAGTAGTCAACTTGTCTTTCAACTTCTCAAAAATGTTCTCACAAGAGTCTGACCATTCAAATTTCACCTTTTTCTGTGTTAACTTCGTAAGTGGAGAAGTTAGAGAAGAAAAAATCTCCACAACTCTTCTATAATACCCTGCCAAACCCAAGAAGCTCCGAATATCGGTTGGGGTCGTAGGTCTGGGCTATTTTCTCACTGCCTTAATCTTTTGGGGATCCACCTTAATCCTCTCACTAGACACAATATGCCCCAAGAAAACAATAGCATTCTGCTAGAATTCACACTTGAAAAATTTTGCAAACAACTTATGATCTTTAAAAGTCTGAAGGATAATTCGGAGGTGGTTGTCATGGTCCCCCTTACTCTTAGAATAGACCAATATGTCGTCAATGAATACTATGACAAATAGGTCCATAAACTAGTAGAAGACCCTATTTATTAGATCCATGAAGGCTGCACCGAAGGACATGACTAAGAATTCATAGTGACTATATCGGGTCTGGAAAGCTGTTTTGGGAATGTCTGACTCTCTAACTTTCAACTGGTGGTATTCCAAACGAAGGTCTATTTTCAAAAATGACTTAGCACCCTGAAGTTGGTCAAAGAGATCATCAATCCTAGGAAGTGGATATTTATTTTTGATGGTGACCTTATTTAACTGATGGTAATCTATGCACATACGCACGGAACCATCTTTCTTCTACATAAAAAGTATCGGTGCACCCCATGGGGAAACACTAGAACAGATAAAACCTTTATCTAAAAGATCTTCTAGTTGCTCTTTCAACTCTTTCAACTCTGTTGGAGCCATTCTATATGGTAGAATGGAAATAGGATAGGTGTCTGGGAATAAATCGATGCCAAAATCTATCTCCCTATTAGTGTGGTATTCCTTGGAGATCGTCTGGAAAAACTTCTAGAAATTCATTTACTATAGAGACAGACAAAGGGGAAGACTTTCGGCATTAGAATATTTAACCTAAATAAGATGACATAAGTAGCCCTTAGAAATTATCTTACAGGATCCGATATAAGATATAAAGTTCCCTTTAGGTGCCAAAGAATGACCTTCCCACTCTATAACTGGTTTGTAAGGGAAGGAGAAAGTGACTCTTTGGGTTCTACAATTTAGGGTAGCATAACATTATTGGAGCCAGTCCATCCCTAAGATAGTATCAAAATCAACCATATAAAGCTTTATGAGGTCGGCTACGATATCCTGACTACAAACAGACACAATACAACCTTTATACACCCTTCTAGCCACAACGGAATGACCCACCAGGGTGAAAATAGAGAAAGGTTCAGAAATCACATCAGGCTCATACCCAAAACCAACAGCTACATATAAGGTCAGATAAGATAAGGTAGACCCGAGATCAAGCAATACATATACATCACAAGAAAAGATTTGTAACATATTGGTGATGACATCTAGTGAGGCTTCCGCTTCCTGGTGGTTGGTCAAGGAATATAACCAATTATGACCGCTCTTGAAAGTTGGTGTGGTGCCCTTTTGAGGTAGGGGTGGTGTAGAAGAGTTAGTTTGACATTTGGCACCACCAGCATTCCTCCTGGAAGATGGACAATACCTCTGAAAGTGACCTGACTGACCACATGAGAAACATAAAAGTGTATCCAATTGACACTTCCCTGGATAATTTCTACCACGTCTGACAACGTGCAAAAGATCAATACTGTTGAGCTACACTACCCTATGACTGGGTATCCTGCACTCTGGATCTAGGATTTTTCTGAAACCTCTGAGATCGCCTATCAACTGAAGGTTTGGGTGCAGGGGCGCTAGCTATAGACTGTGCCTTGCCCCAAAACTTCTTGTTTTGCCATTTTTCCCCCAAGTTCCACTCTACTAATGACCATGACCTTGGTCTGCTGTCTTGGCTCTTTTTGCAAGTCTTTCCTTCTTCTTAGAATCGGCAATCTTTTTTTTTCCTTCACATGTTGTATATGAACTGACAACCTAGAAAAGTCCATATCCATATTCAACATAGCCCCCTGACCTTCAAGCACCAAATCATCTGAAAGGCCGGATGCAAACTTTCTCATCCGGGCCGTCATACTACCTATTATCTCATGAGCGTAATGGGCCAGCTGATTAAACTTTAGAGTGTACTTCTGCACGCTCATATTTCCCTACCTGAGGTTTATGAAATCCTCTGCTTTAGCTTCCCTCAGTTCTAGAAGAAAGAATCGGTCAAGAAAAGCTTCCACGAATATGTCCCATACTGTGGGCTCAATACTGTCACCCTTTGCCTCCTCCCAATCATTGTACCACTGGTTTGCTTAATCCTTAAGCTGGTAGGCAACCAACTCAACACCTTCTATCTGATGCACATGCGTTATTTTAAAAATTTTCTCCATTTCATCTACAAACTCCTGTGGGTCCTCTTCTACCTTAGTTCTAGAAAATTTAGACGGGTTCATCCTCATAAATTGGCGCACCCTAGTAATATCAGAAGTAATAGATGCTGACCCATTATCCTCCGACTTTTGAGTCTGTGTGACTACTATCTGTGCAAGCATATAGATTTACTGTCTGAACTCAGCATTAGACACTTTCCTTTCACGAGGCTGAGTATGGTTATCCACCATCTAAGGATCTCTGGGAGGACTGGTCAAGACTGGAGGTACTCCCAGAGTAGGAACAGGTTCTGGGGTATGGACTCTATTATGGGTCCGCATCCCATGAGTGGGACGGACTTCGTCATCCTGAGAATTAGAGTTGGTGAGATAGGGAGGAATTGTTGGTTTTATTAAACACAATAGATTACTGATTAGGGGATAATTCAGACTCTAAAGCACGAACTAAATCACAAAGAAGGGAAACATTTCCTAAATGCCTAGTATCCTCCTGCTTATAAGTGTGGCACACTACACACCCATAAACAAGACTCAACCCGATGTGATTTTGCATAGACCTTGGGACCATGAACCATACTATGATACCAAGTTTGCCACGACCCAAACCGAACCCCTGGCCGTGACAAGCATCCCAAACCATGAAGGTCCGGTAGGCCCTTTTGTATCTGGTAATCATGCACAATATTTATATAAATTTATTTGAAGTTCCAGAATTAAAGTCTTTAATGGAAACATGGTCAATTATGAATTAAATCAAAATAATGAAAACTAAAATCCAATAGAGATAACTGGAAAATAGTGTCTAACTCAGTCTGCGAAACCTCAACTATAACTAAACAAACTTATCTGAAAAACTGGGACAAGGTTTCCATTAGACCAAAATCATAAACAATAGTAATGTCTGACAATAATAGGCCTTCTGGATCATAGAAGGCTCACCAACTAGAATCTGTACTTCTGTTCGAAGAAATCTACTTTCTGTCAGAACCCCTAGACTGTTCCTCAGATCCTGGAAGGAGGGGGGGTCAATACAAAAGTACTGGCATGAAAAGCAATCCAAAATAGAATAGTCATAAATATAAAATAAATGAGAGCAATTTTAACACACTTCATGCATAAAATAGTTTTCCAAAACACATGGGCATCGTTTTGAACATTCTGAGACATTCTAGTTAAAAATAGTTTCTTATCTTTGTATTATTTCTGAGTTAGGTGGTGCTCCCCTACAAGTATGATATTCCACAGCTATATGGAATCCATCATTAAGTTGGTGGGGAAGCCCCCAACCCGAGTGTGCTGCAATGGTTGGAGTATCTGAGTCCGATATGCCACAAGGCACTAAGCCAGCATATAATAATATACTCGGATCGAATAATCATGGTTTTGGGTAATTAGTTGTCTGAACTTAAGCCTTCTTCAGGGAACCACCTAAGCTCTCTTAATGCCCTATTTTATCCTTTTCTGAATATACATCATTCTGAAGTTCCAAAACAAGAGAATCTAATAAAGTCTAATTTCTATATTAGTCTGTATCTTTTATGGAATTGTCTGAATTGGTATTGTCATACCAAGACTTGCAAGTCGTATTTTCTGAGCCATAATACATTTAGCAATATCTTTTATAAAAACGTAGTTCATACTACCCACATGCAATTAGTATAAAAGATTTTATGTTCTGAAACATAAACCAAAACTATGCAAGCATTCTTCAAACATATGGTGGTTATGTGCTTTTTGGCAAAACCATGCACTCTTTCATTATTTGTATTTTCAATATTTAGTAACATACTCAACCCTTTATTTCATTTTCAAAAATCATATTCAATTCATAGCAATATCTAAATATTTTATATCATGCTTTTTAAAAAATTTCATATCATATGAAACATGGAATCAACCACATCAATAGAGGGATTTCATGTAACTCATTCTCTCAATTCATATTTCAAGACTTAAACCCATACATACATATATATAACTTTCAAATCAATTTGGGGAAGGCCAAAAGACCAAAACAATGTCATTAAAGCTTACAAAACATGAATATGTACATAAGTATAAAAACCCCTTTCTTAAAACATGTTTCTATGCCCATGAGAATTTAGGAAACCCCCACATACCTCTATTTAGAAATTCAAAGGGTGCTTCTTGATGCCCACGACTTGGGGATTCCAAATCTCCAATTTGTTTTGAAAACTCACGGTTTAATCTTGAGTTATGTTGGTTTTTATTTTGAAACCCTTATGGAGTTTCTTGAGAGATTTTGATGAAAATACACCTATTTTGGTGTTCTTAGGATTAAATTCCGTGTTAGAGATGATAAGGGATTGGAGAAGTACTAAAATTCCCTTAATAAGGTGGATCAATATGCCTAAATTTGGCCTGGCGTGATACTCCAGGAAGCTCATGGTCTAGAGCCGGACTATCCTGAGTGCCGCCCTTCTTAGAGCAGTGGAGTAGCCCAGGCATTGCCCACCTTAAAGCGGTGGAGAACCCCAGCCGACACCTCTTTATCTCCCTAACCTACTAGAATTAAATACCAAACATCTCCTTAGGCTCGTCTAAAAATCCCAAAACTCACCCGAGATGTACTTTGACCTTTCCCCATTGTAACGCAATAAGAAAATCTAAAATTAGAGGTCGGGAAGGTTGAAAATAAAATCCCCAAAGATTAAGAGCTAAAAATGAGAGTAAGTCTCTTAAACACTTAGAAAAATTTTTTGGTCTTAACTCGTTATGCTTGCTACCAAGAGACTATACACGCACGACTTTCTACGGGGAATTACAAAAGCATACAACCGGTTGCTGCCGCTTTCGGTTGCTAAAGTGGATCCTTTAGAAGGAGGAGCTATGGAGGCATCTTGGGACTTAGCTCCCCCTGGATTACCTCATGTAGAAGGGAAATATCTCTAAATGTGACCCACTTGGCTGCTAGAATAGCAATTTATTCTCTCGAACTAATACTTTCTGGGGTGATTCTTCCCTCAAACACCACAACGAGGAAGAGATTTGGAGGGTTGCACCACGCTTCCTGAGAACAAGAGTTCTGCATCCTCCATCCATAATTGTCCTGAGGATTAAGGGACCTCTAATCACACAGAGGTCTAAACACGAGGACCTAGCTGCAGGATGAACATGGTTCCAAAACTTTTTCTTTTGCCACCTATCACTCCGATTCCCATCTTGATTTTAATTATGGTTTGGGTCAGCTGGCCTGGCGCTCTTGGCCCATCTATCCTTCTCCCTAGCCTCAACAACTCTCTTTTTCTGGTCCTCTACCTAATGTATATGAATTGATAATTTGGAGAAGTCCATATTCCTATTCAATATAGCTTCCTTGCATTTAGTACCAAGTCATTCATGAGACTGATACGCCCAAATTACAACTCTCGTTAAAAAATATAAGCGGTCGCTGTCAAATACAGAACCCAACTAGGTTGGGTGTCGAATCCAATAGGGAATACTGTGCTCACTAAATATTGTAATTGTTACTGGACTTTTGATCAGAGGTTCCTGAATAAGGGGTTTTTTGACTTACAGCTTATAAAGAAATTAATTGTAACAAGAGTATTCCAACGAATGATTACCGTTGTAATCAGTAATTTTATGAGATTAAACAAACCAGGGCTGTGGTCACCAAAATGCTAGCACTATTAGTGTTGTGAATCACTTATGAGTTCCATTTAGCAAATTCAATTGCAAGAAGGGTTGGGACCTATTCTTTATCCCTTAGTTTCTCAACTTAAGTGGATAGGTTATCCTCTAATTCTCTCAAACTCAAAGGATACTTTGTTCTTTCAACTAATTTCTCCTGTAAGCTAATCCTTTTAGGGAATTTGCCATTACTCTAAAGGTTGAAGCCCTTAGAATTCATGTAAACACTTTCTTTTCCCAACAAACACTTTCCTTTCAGACAAGTGATATTCTTGGGTTCACTTTTCAAGTTTGCAACCAAGAAAAGTCATTAAATTGAAGAAAGGTTTATACAATATCATTTATTCATGGAATTCAATTTGATTCACAACCCATAGATGTTTTTCACATTAAGGATCCCATAACCCTAGTTAGGGGATCTTAGCCACAAAATTCCATAGAAGAAGAGAAATAATTCTTGTATTATTCATAAATAGATTTAGAATTCACTTACAAAAAATCTCAAGAATCAGTTCTTGAATCTTTGATAAACAATATTCAATGATGAACTTCCCCAAGATCTCTATCAATCCCCAAAGTACTAAGTTACAGAGAGTGTCAATAGAAGATAAAACTTGTAAAAGATAAATAGTATCCCTCTTAACCTTAAAATCTGGTATTTATATGTTCCTAGATAAAAAAGGAATTAAAAATTTAAAAACAAAAAAGTCGCATCCAAGTTGATGGCCAAAGTGGTTGTTCGTCGCAGGTTTGATGGTCCACCATCTGTTACGTCACTTACTCTTCAGGAAACATTATTTCTGGATAAGGTATAACGGTCAAACTGGTGGACCTTCATAAGTCTGACAGTCCCCCATTTTGTTCGTCACTAAGTCATTCAGGATAGTAGCTTCTGGATAAGGTCTGACGGCACACCTGGTGGTCCGTCCCAATATTCATGGTCCACCATTTGGTTCGTCACTGAGTCTTTCCAAAGAGTAGCTTCTGGATAAGGTCTGACGGTCCAACTGGTGGTCCATTGTAAGTCTGACGGTCCACCATTTCTTCTATCAAAATCCTATTATTTTTACTTTTTCCAAGTTTCTTCTTGATTCACTCCTTTCCCTGAAAATCTAAAAAGACTCATTAAATACTATTTTGGTTACTTGAAAACATATAATTTTCCCAGAAAGATGATTTCAAATATTCCATCAAAGACGAAACATCAACACCCTCAACTTAAGATAATTGCTTGTCCTCAATCAACTCAGCTCCTTATTGTGAACATGAACAATAAAATGACCTTCAACCAACCACTGAAAAATTTTGATGTAACTATTCACCTATCATTTCACTTACATAAATTTAACACATCAGGGTCTATGCCCAGTATTTATCATAATTCAGCACATAAACATGGATGTTACATCCCACAAAGAGCAATAAAACTCAAAAAAACTCCAGTTGCCCTCACAAAAATGAAATCCACCACTCATCACATGATGTGGACATAATCTAAACTCTGACACTCATCATAGAAGTTACAAACATAATCCAAGATACCCATAGGCTTGCCCTAGCCATACGACACCTCCTCACACTCGACTCCTTAGGATCAAACAGGTCTTTTCAAGGATTGTAATGAGGCTTCAGGTTAGGTAAGGATATACTTTTGGATAAAGTGACTCATTAAGACTTAACTCTCCTTGCCATTGCATTACTATGACACAGATCAATTTATTTACCACTTCTAATAGCAGGCTCTTCTTCAAACATTTTTTTTTGAATGAATGAATAAAAAAGACAAGTATCACTAGTCACCCTCAACTTAAGGTGCATAATATCTTTGAACTGATCAGGGCCAAATTCTTTTAGACTGAGATTTTCACTCACTTTCCATTTAGCACTTGTACTTTGACAAAAATCACCCTCAACTGAGGTGTTTTCCCTAAGTTAAAGTGTCAAATACCCAAATATTGGGCCAAGGTCATAGTAGGATGCTAACTTCCAAAGGAGAGTAAATGAACTTTATTGGAATGTAAAACAAAAGAGTCCTACAGGCACAAGACGGCTTCAAATGAGATAAAAAAAAATTTTTGGTGGGATTATTTATTTAGGCTAAGTAAGCTAAAAGTACAAGAAGGCCTGTTATCCTATCCTATTGAATCCACTAGAAGACCGTACCAATGACTCAGGCAAGTTCTAGGCGTTAGACTATGCGAGAACTGAAAAATAAATCCTCATACCCACCGACAACTGGACTAAACTTGTTTTGCAACTCTTGGAATGTTCATCAATGATTCATGCACCTCTTATAGAATAATGCCAAATGCAAAATTACTGAAGGTTATATACACATATTTGCGTGAATAAAGTAAATAATTACATACACATGCTCATAGTATTATGTCCAAATCATTCATCATCCATATTTACAATAAAGTACTGAACTGAAACATTTTATAGATAATCATTAAACACAGATATTTACAACACAAGCTACAGAATTTGAAATGCAATAATAAAAATACCCTAGATATGCCGATTCTACTAGATAGTACATTATTGGATTCAGAGTATCGACAACAACATCCAACCATGATGTAAATACACTCACCCCCACACAAAAAGATAAGCATTGTCCTCAAAGCAATAAAATACCACATATGGTTGGACTAGGCTATTTACTTCGCGTCCTATTCCTCTGAGGAATCTATCAGGTGGGGTAATGTACCTGCGTCCTCCTCATGTGCAATGTTATCCCCTATGGTGGTAGGAGCACTCACCACCACAACCTTCACAATTGGAGGAATCATCTCCTGAACTGATCCTGTACTTCGCCACCTTTCTGGGGCAGCACTAGTAGAGACTCCTGCCGCTTCATTTTTTGCCTCCCTTTTTTTCCTTTCAGCTTCTTTCCTTGACTTCTTTGTAGGTCTTTTCAAGTTATGTTGATCTAACTCTTCGGGTGACATGGCTTCTCTTTTCCTCCTTTTTTCTTCTTTTCTTGCTGCTTTTTCATCTATTTGCTGCTTGCCTTTGTCTTTCACCAGTCTGCCCATCAGATCCAGAATACCTTTTTCATCATCACTTACCACTAAAGTCTGGTCAAATGTAGACGGCTATGAATTTTTCTCCTTTAACTCTTCTATGTCAGCCTTTTCCTGCTCAAACTCTTCCATGAGCTTAGCAAGATCAGGGAGTGACAGTGAATCTAGACTTTTGTTGATGTGGGATTCTGAGTTATCCATTCTAACTTGAATAGTTTAAAATGTCCTGACTACTTCAGCCATAATTCCATCCACAGAAGGTTTAAAATCTCCAGCCCACTTTTCTAGCTATTTCTAAAACCGCTTTTGATTTTTCACCACCTTAATAAAATTGTGCGGGTTAAACCTTTATTCCATAAAATCTGCTCCACCAGCAATCTATGTAGAATATTACCCTACAAATGTACCCTGGGGCACATAATCAGGTGGTACATACGTGGTGATAGGTAAAGGCATACCTTCAGGCATTTCTATAGCATTAGGAATTAGTGCAGACTGAGGCTGATATGCTGGAGGTTTGGTCACACGAATTTCAAATTTCAATTCGTCCTTCGACTTATCAATGTCCTGCCTATGTGTAGCCTATACTTCGTTATAAACCCCACGAATCAGTGGCACACCAGCTTGTTTGGATAACCCAGTGATCAAACATGGGAAGGGTATAGAAGTGGTCACTTTATGTGCGTGCATGAACATCTTGTTTGCAATTAGCTGGCAAAAATTAATTTGTCGTCTTAAAACTAAACTGGCTACTGCTACTGCTCTGTGATGATCCAAGTTTCCTTCTTCTTTTGTTGGCATTAACCTCAACCGAAAATAGCTCACCAGAACATAGCTTTAAATCTAAGAGTGAACTTTGCAATGCACTCTTTGAGAATAGACAACCAGGATGGATTTCCATCATCGGTCAATAAAGAAGTGGCCCAACGTCTCTGACTAGAAGCATTTTGCATTCTATACTCAAATCTGGGACAATGGATGGAGCCTCATATCCTGGACCAAATAGCATCCTGTTAATTGTTTGGGATGAGATATCAACAGTGACCCCTTGAACTAAAACAGACTCCCTATTTGGTCTATTTAAGATTGGAGTCACCTTTGGGCATTTCGCTTTCACCAAACACAGATAATTTGTGAAGAATTCCATTACTCAATTTGGTTGGTACTCTCCTGGTGGTCTGCTCACCCATGCCAGTCCATATTCGTTGAACCGATTCTCTAACTGGAGATATTCATGAAGTTTTGTTGTTATAATCTGATATTCCTCTACGAATAATCTTCTGATCCCTCGAGATATAGGTGTCAACCCATCATAGAACTCTTTTTGTACTCTATCTATCTACCACCTGATAGCCTCTCAAATCTATGGATCCTTCCACCTGATAACATACTCACTCTCTGGTTCTGCCTCAGCATCAGGAACTTCCGTTTAATCCTCCATAATAACATTTTCAGTTTCACCTTTTACCGGCAACAGTTGAGTTACAGTAATAGTTGCATCATTGGGGCTTGAACTTGTACTGCTAGAGGCACTCTCACTCTCCTCCTTAGATTGGGAGAGTATGAGAGCTTCTCTTTTATTTTTTCTAGTGTTGTAAGCCAGTACGGATGCATTCCTACCTAATTGAGATCTTCCTCCTATAGTTTGTGGAAGTTTAGGGGCCATAACACCTGAAAAAGAAGTAATGAATTAGTTCAAAATTCAAAAATAGTCATATCATGTAATTTTGACTTGTGATGGTCAAGTTGGCAGTCCGTCATGAATTTTACTGTCCACCAATTCAACCATCACTTTTTATCTAGAAAGTGTCTTTTTAGAATGCTTTGTGACGGTCAAGTTGGCGGTCTATCATAAAGTTGACGGTCCACCATTTTAACCGTTACTTCTTATCCAAAAAGTGTCATCTCAGAGGGCTTTGTGACGGTAAAGTTGGCGGTCCATCATAAAGTGGATGGTTCACCAATTCAACTATCACACCATTATCTTCAGCCACAGTTTTGGGTTCGACCCTTTTGTCGAGCAATTGCATTTCAAATCACTTTCCAACTAACAACACCACACTAAACATATATTTTAAGCACATTGGTCTAATTTTACAACTTATGCTACTCAGATTTCACACAAATTGGCACATTTAAGTCCAACTCAAGTCATTCAAACCCAATACAATAAGAACAAACGAAGGAAACAAATCATGCTCTTACACTTAATGTTGACAATTAAAAGAGAAAGGTTTTCACATACCTAGATTGTGCATGTACGCTCCGTGCTTGAATCTTCATAGACTAAGATAACTTACAAATTCAAGCTCTTGCTTTTGCCTTTATTTATGATGAAGAGAGGGAAGGAGTGCACTAGTTTAAATAATGTAAAAATGGAGAAGATAGAAAGTGTCAGATGGGATAACTCCCTTCAGGTTCTTCGAATCTTAAGGGAGTCGATCAGCCAAAGGTTATGGAACAGTTACAATGAATGTACCGGCTCAATTTTATTCTTAAAATCACACATTGGCTTAAATACGGTGTACTTATAAAGAGTACCAGGTCAGCCCGACCTAATTTACAACTAGTGTTAAAGTTCTGGTACAATTGACAGTACGTCATAAATGTGACAGACCACCACTCTGAACGTTACTCATCACCTAAGTTTGTGTGTTTCAGTTTTGGTGTGACGGTAAGTGGGATGGTCCACCAATAATGTGATGGTTCACCAGTATGATCATTACTTCGTACCTGAATATGGATCACTGATCTTATTTTTGATGACTGTTGTGACGTCCCACCAGGTTTGTGACATTCCGCCACTAAGGCCATCGTGGCTTATCCAGTAAATGCATTATCTTGCCAATTCTTGATGGTTGGAGGTGGTTGTCCATTAGATAACTAGTGTTCCGCCAAGTTTTCCATCACCTTGTTCCAGTAGCTTACTTGTCTCCATCTTTTCCTCTTTTTACTGTATTTCTAGTCTTGTACACTTCACAACACATCAAAATTGCAAAAAAACATGAAATGGACTCTAACTATATTTACAATAACATGTTGTGGGTTGCGTCCAACTAGCTCCTGATTTAACGTCGCAGTACAACTCAGTTTTCTCAATTACTCAGACTTCATCGAGATAAAAGACATCAACACTTCTTATTGAGTCTTTTGGACCAATATAAAGTTTGATTCATTGTCTGTTCACTTTGAAGATGCTGCCGTTTTTATTTTCAAGCTTGACTACTCCAGATGAGTAGACTTGACTAACTTTAAACGATCCTAACCACTTCGACTTGAGTTTACCTAGAAATAATTTGAGCCTGGAATTGAACAGAAGTACCAAATCACTTTTTTGAAAGCCTCTTCTTTCAAGTCTTCGTTCATGATACTTTTTCATATTCTCTTTATAAAGGTCTTATCTTTCATACGCATTGAGATGAATTCATCCATCTCATTCAGTTGTTCCAGTCTCAACTTTGCTACCTCATTCCAATCCGAGTTCAGGCTTCCGAGTGCCTATAAAGCTTTATGCTCCAATTCAATTGGAAAGTGACATGCGTTACCATACACAAGTTGGTATAGTGACATGCCAATAGGCATTTTAAAAGCTGTTCTATATGCCCAAAGATCATTATCCAGCTCCCGTGACCAGTCTTGTCTATTGGCATTCACGATTTTAGTAAGGATGGCTTTGATTTCTCTTTTTAAGACCTCCACTTGCCCACTAGTTGTGGATTGTATGGAGTTGCCACCTTATGCTTCTTGAAACCTTCTTTTCCTAAAGCAGCCCTGAATACTTTATTATAGAAATGAGATCCCCTACCACTTATGATTGTTCTTGGTACCCTAAAACGTGAGAATATATTCTTCTTCAGAAATGCCACAACTCTTTTTCCTTTATTGTCAGCCAAAGAAATAGCTTCTACCCATTTTGAGACATATTCTACAACCACTAGGATGTATTTTAACCCATATGAGCTTACAAATGGGCCAATGAAGTCGATGCCCCATAAATCAAACAACTTTACTTCCATCATTTTGGACATCGGCATCTCATGGCATTTGGAGATTGATCCTTGCCTCTAAATTTGATCACATCTATGAGCAAACTCATACGCATCTCTTAATAGCGTAGGCTAATAGTAGCCACTCTGCAATACTCTTAGAGCAGTCTGGTCACCCGCATGATGACCACCAACAGGTAAAGCATGGCATGCTTCCAAAATACTCAGCACTTCTACTTCTGGGACACAATGCCTAATAATACCATCTGCACATCACCGAAAAAGGTAGGGCTCATCCCAGAAATATTGGGTCATATCATGACAGAACTTTTTCCTTTGGTGAAAGGAAAGATTATCTAGCATCACCTCACTTACCATGTAGTTTGCGAAATCAACATACCAAGGTATCTTCTTGAGCTTCGCAGCTAGTATCTTCTCATTCAGAAAGGAATCATCAATATCTAACTCATCCTTAATTACTTGGTCACATTCAAGTCTGGATAAGTAATCTGCCACTTGATTTTCACATCCCTTATGATCCTTAACCTCAAAGTCAAATTATTGATGAAATAATACCCACTGGATCAATCTCGACTTTGCATCTTTCTTCACCATTAAATTCCTCAGAGCTGCATGATCCGTGTGGACCACCACCTTGGTCCGTAGCGAATACGCTCTGAATTTCTCAAAAGCATAGACTACAACTAGAAGCTCCTGTTCGGTGACAGTGTAGTTCTTTTGAGCTCCATTCAGAGCCTTGCTAGCATAATAGATTGGATGAAACAATTTATCCTTCTTTTGCCCCAACATAGCTCCAAGCGCCACCCCGCTAGCATCATACATCAGTTTAAACGGCTTCGTCCAGTCAGGAGTAATAATAACTGGAGCCTCCACTAACTTCAGTTTAATGCATTCGAACGCCTGTCTGCAGTCATCATCAAAAAAGAACATGGCCTCCTTTCCAAGAAATTTGCATAATGGGTTTGCAACCTTAGAGAAATCTTTTATAAATCTGCGATAGAATACAGCATGGCCAATAAAGCTACGCACCCTTTTTACTGAGATAGGGGGAGGTAGTTTCTCAATGACCTCAACCTTGGCCCTATCTACTTCAATAACTTTTGCAAAAATTTTATGGCCGAGAACAATGCATTCAATCACCATGAAGTGGCATTTTTCCCAGTTAAGGACCAGATTCAACTCTTCACACCACTGTAATGCTTGACTTAGATTTAGCAAGCACAAGTCAAGGAAATCTACAACAACTAAGAATTCATCCATGAATACCTCCAAGATTTCCTCAAACATATCAAATAAAATCAAAGGGCATCCTTTTAAAAGAAAATGTGCCATATGGGCACGTGAACGTTGTCTTTTTCTGATCTTCAGGAGCAATGGAGATTTGGTTATACCCTAAATAACCATCCAAGAAGCAGTACCAACCCCTTCCTACCAATAAATCAAGCATCTAATCCATGAATAGCGTTGGAAAGTGGTCCTTTAGTGTCCATGAGTTGAGATTTTGGCAATCTATATACACCTTCTACCTAGTAATAGGCCTGAGTAGAATGAATTCATTGTTCTCATTGGCTACTACCGTCATGCCTCCTTTCTTGGGAATGCACTGTACAGGACTTACCCACTTACTGTCTGATATCGGATACACCACCCTTGCATCTAACCACTTGATGATTTCTTTCTTCACCACCTTTTGCATAGGTGGGTTCAGGCGATGCTGGTGCTCAATAGTAGGTACACAATTTTCCTCTAGCTGAATTTTATGCATACATATGCCAAGAGGGATACCAATGATATCTACAATAGTCCAACTAATACCTCTCTTATACCTCTTAAGAATAAAGATGAGATCTTCCACCTATTCTTTGCCCAGATCAGCAACAATAATAATCAATAGCGTATTTCCACTACCCAAGAACATATACCTTAAATGACTGGGTAACTCTTTCAATTCTGACACTGGTAGCTCTTCAATGGATGGCTTCGTCGGTGGTAAAGTTTGATTCATAAGTTCAAAGATCAAGCTTCTTAGGGGCATAAGAATATGACCCCATTCCTGCCAAAGCACAGGCAATTTTTTCATACTCTTCAATGTCCTCACGATCAAAGTTCATAAGCAATGCAGCTAATGGATCAACAACAAGCCGCTTTCTATTGGTACTTCCTTCTTATCATCGTAATATACATCAACTATGGAGAACACGCTCATGTTTTTATGATGCTTCATTGATTTGCACACATCAAAATGCACCACTTCTTCATTCATCCTGAATAAAAGCTCATTAGACCACAAATCAATCAACACATTTCTGGTTGCAAGGAAAGGTCGACCCAAGATTATGGGCACCTCAAAATCCACCTCGCAATCCAAAATTACAAAATCCACAGAAAATATGAAGGTTGTTACCTTCACCAATATGTCATAAAAAATACTAATCGATCATTTTACTGACCTATCAGCCATCAAAAGTCTCATGTTGGTAGGTGTAGGGTCTCCCAATCCTACTTTTTAATATCAAACATTAGATTAATCTCCTAGCGGCATTAGATTAATGCTATCCCCCATATCAAACAAGGCCTTAGCCAAATCAAAGTATCCGTTCGTGCAAGGAATAGTAAAAGACCCTGGATCTGCCTTCTTCTGTACCAAGGACCTTGTGGAAATAGCGCTACAATGATGGATATTATCCACTGGTTCATATCTTACTGCTCTTTTCTTAGTCAAAAGGTCCTTCATAAATTTGGCATACCCTGGCATTTGTTCCAGTGCCTCAACCAAAGGCATATTTACTGACAACTGCTTCAATATGGCTATGAATTTACCAAACTTTATATCCTCGGTCTTCTTCTATAATCTCTTAGGAAAGAGAGGTAGTTGTTTTGGGAGAAATCTTTCAACTACTTCATTTTCCTTGTTTTTCTCTTTTTCAAACACATCAGACTGCTGGCAATTGGACGTAGCATCATGAATAATCCCATCAGATTTTTCAGCTTCAACTGGATGATTAGCATCTACTTCGCCAACATTTTTTGCAACACTGTCAACCACAGGCTTACCCATAGATAGGCTTGCCAACACCTTACCACTCCTAGTATTAATTTCCATAAACGAACCATCCTTCCTTGGATTTTGCACTATTTTACTTGGTAGAGTGCCAGCCTTCCTTTGATTAAATGCCTACACAGTTGACTCATTTGTTGCTCTAACTACTCTATCGAAGTGGAATGTGAATCAACCAATTAATTCTTCGAAGACAAATCATTTTTTAACTTAGCTACTCCTGTATTGGTTGCCTTTACTCCTTTCAACAGGTTAGCCATCATGTCCTTCATGGACATCTTTCTAGACCTAGATGCAGCAGCCTCACAATTCCCAGGAGGAACATATAAACCACTCCTGTCATTTTTATTCTTCTAGTTTCCTTGATCTCGATCCTTATATCCAGATTTATCATAATAATTCCGACCTTCATTTCCTTGGCCACTGCCTTAGAAACCCCCCTGATTGTTCAAGTAATTGTCTTCCTCCTCAAAATTAGAGTCAGCCTTTCCCTACAATGCAACAACTTTAACCTTCTCTGTCTTTTTAGATAATAGATGTTTAGTGAGAAGGTCCATCTGTGTCTTCATGTGAGCCATATCTTAGTCCCGTTCTTTTTCCTTTCACCTCTGTTCTGCAGTCATACCAACAGATATAGTAGATCTTTCTACCTCAGAATCCCTAGTATGCTAAGCTCTACTCTTCTTTGTCATCCGATTAAGCATCTCATAAGCTTAAGTAAAAGTGAGGTCCATGAATGATCCACCCACAACATTATCTACCACTGGCTTGGTAATCAAATTGAAGTCCTAATATAATACCTCTTTCAAGTGGAGGTTGGTTATCTGATGGTTAAGATGATGATTCAGTTTCTTCTTGAACCTTTTCTAAGTTTCATGGAGGGCTTCAGTTGGAAGCTATCTAAAAGTAGTGATTTCATCTCTTAACTATGCCCTCTTGGATGGCGGAAAGAACTTTTCTAAGAAAGCATCTTTCAGTTGAGTCCAATTTGTAATAGAATTGGGGGTTAGCCTATTCAACCATAAAGTCGCCTCTCCAGAAAGAGACAACAGGAACAGTCACAGCCGAATATCATTTTGCACAACTCTAAGATTGTCAATGACTTGTATGTTGATATTAAGTTGATCAAATTCATACTTAGGTCATCACCTGTAAGTCCACCGAACAGTCCCTTAAGATGCAATAACTGGATCATAGTACTTGTAATATTAAACTTGGCTCTGGGTGCTAAGAGAGGAGTAATAATATCCCCTATGGCACCAGCCCCATCCAACTGGTCATCATCATCATCAAGAGCAAACTAAATATCTTGGTGTTCGGGTCTCATTCTTTCCTGGTTATTTCTATTAACATTCCTGTTCACTGGTGCAACTACGTCATCTGCACGCCTTGGATTTAATAACTCATAATCTCCCAGATCTTCATCGTCTGGGTTTATCTCTCGACCAGCATTATCTGCATTCTACTGGTTTACTTGAGCAGCTGCTAAGGCAGCTAATCTAGCCTGCTCCTGCTGAGCAACTACCCTTTCTGGGTCCTATTCCATTCTACCAACGAGCTGTGGTTCTAGATGAATAGGTAAGAATAGTTGAACTGATCTTCGCGTACTTGGCATACATGATACTCAACCTGCACAAAACAAAAACAACAAATAAAAAGTAAAATTTGGGAATCTTTGACCAAAGGGTCGATTAACAATCATAGACTTAGTTGACGACTGTATTCCCCAGCAACGGTGCTAAAATTTGATACACCCAAATTACAACACTCGTTAGAAAGTGTAAGCGGTCGCTGTCAAATATAAAAAAAGTGTAAGCAGTCGCTGTCAAATATAAAACCCAACTAGGTTAGGTTTTGAATCCCACAGAGAATACTGTGCTCACTAAGTATTGTAATCGTTACTGGACTGTTGATCAGAGGTTCCTGAATAAGGAGGGTTTTGATTTGTAACTTATAAAGCAATTGATTGTAACAACAGTATTCCAATGAATGATTTTCTTTGTAATCAGTAATTTTATGAGATTAAATGAACCAGGGTTATGATCACTAAAATACTAGCACTATTAGGGTTGTGAATCACTTATGAGTTCCATTTAGCAAATTCAATTGCAAGAAGGGTTGAGACCTATTATTTAACCCTTAGTTTCTCAACCTAAGTGGATATATTATTCTCTAATTCTCTCAAACTCAAAGGATACATTGTTCTTTCAACCAATTTCTCATGTAAGCTAATCCTGTTAGGGCATTTGCCATTACTCTAAAGGTTAAAGCCCTTATAATTCATGTAAACACTTCCTTTTCCCAACAAACACTTTCCTTTCAGACAAGTGATGTTCTTGGGCTCACTTTTCAAGTTTGCAACCAAGAAAAATCTTTAAATTGAAGAAAGTTTTATACAATATTATTTATTTGTGGAACTCAATTTGATTCACAACCCATAGATTCTTTTCACATTAAGGATCCCATAACCCTAGTTATGGGATCTTAGCCACAAAATTCCATAGAAGAAGAAGAAATAATTCTTGATTATTCATAAATATATTTAGAATTGACTTTTAAGAAATCTCAAGAATCAATTCTTGAATCTTCGATAAACAATATTCAATGATGAACTTTCCCAAGATCTCTATCAATCCCCAAAGTACTAAGTTACAGAGAGTTTCAATAGAACATAAAACTTGAAAAAATAAAAATTATCCATCTTAACCCTAAAATCTAGTATTTATATGTTCCCAGATAAAAAAAGAATTTATAATTTAAAAGCAGAAAAGTCGCGTCCAAGTTGACGGCCAAAGTGGTTGTTCGTCGCAGGTCTAACGGGCCACCATCTGGTCCGTTACTTACTCTTTAGGAAACGTTGTTTCTGGATTAGGTCCGACGGTCCAACTGGTGGCCCATCATAAGTCTGATGGTCCACCATCTGGTCCATCACTTACTCTTCAGGAAATGTTGTTTCTGGATAAGGTCTAATGGTCAAACTGGTGGCCCATCATAAGTCTGACGGTCCCCCATTTTGTTCGTCTCTAAGTCCTTTAGGAGAGTAGTTTTTGGATAAGGTCTGATGGCACACCAGGTGGTCCTTCCCAATATTCATGGTCCACCATTTGGTTTGTCACTGAGTCTTTCCAAAGAGTAGCTCCTGGATAAGGTCTGATGGTCCAACTGGTGGTCCGTTGCAAGTCTGACGGTCGACCACTTCTTCCATCAAAATCCTGTTATTTCTACTTTTTCCAAGTTTTTTCTGTGATTCACTCCTTTCCCTGAAACAATAAAAAAAACTCATTCAATACCATTTTGGTTGCTTGAAAACATATAATTTTCCGAAGAAGATGATGTCAAAAATTTCATCAAAAGAAGGAACATCAGAGACCGGATGCGAATTTTCTCATACATGCTCTAATATTTCTTGCCAACTCTGGAGCATAATGGGCCAGTTGGTTAAATTTCAAGGTGTACTCCTTAACACTCATTTTCTCTTATTTCAAGTTCATGAATTCCTCAGCCTTAGAATCCCTCAATTCCTGGGGAAAGAATCGATCCATGAAAGCTTCCACAAATTCGCCCCATACATAAGGCTTAGTATTTTTACCTCTAATATCTTCCCACTTATTGTACCACTGATTCGACACCTCCTTAAGATAATAAACTGCTAATTAAGCCCCATCCACCTCATCAACATGCATCACCCTAAATATCTTCTCCATTTTATCCATAAACTGTTATGGATCCTCCTCTACCTTCATCTCTATAAACTTATTTTTATTAGACCTTATAAATTAACCCACCCTAGTAGTCTCTGATGCGCTAGCTATAGACCCATCCTCCTCATCCCATTGAGTCTACATTGCCACCAACTGTGCAGGCATATGAATAGACGATCTAAATTTTGCATTAGATACCTCTCTCATAGAAGGTTGGGTGCGGCCAGTACTAGACCGGGGAGCTCTAGGTGCTCTAGGTGGACTGGTCTAAATAGAAGGGACTCCCAGAGCAGTAACAAATTCAAGAGTGTGAGCCCTATTATGTTTCCCCATCCCATGAGTGGGATAAATATCTTTTTGCTATGCACTTTGTTCATTGGAGCGAAGTGGAGAAATTATGGATTTTTTTTTTAAAATTTAGGATATCACTAATTTGGGGATAGTTTAGACTCTAAATCATGAACTAACCCAAAAAGAAGAGAAATATTCCTAAACAACTAGTAGCCTCCTACTTATAAGTGTCGCACGTTACATATCCATAAACAAGATTACTACCCAATGCACTTTCACAGACACCCTGAGACCATGAATCATGCTCTGATACTAAGTTTATCACGACTCGAGCTGAGACCCTAGCCGTGACGAGCATCCCGAACCATGAAGGCCCGAACGCCTTTCTCTATCTAGTAGTCATGCATAACATTCATACAATAACAGAAGATGCAGAAAAGTAATTTAATACGGAACCATGGTCATACTCTGAATTTAATTTAACAATGAATAATAAAATCCAACAACAACTAGAAACATGTAAACAAGTCTATGAAATCTCTACTACATGAAAAAATGACAACTATCTAAAAACTGGGACAAGGCCCCCAGTAGACCCAAAACAAAACAAATAACATGGTCTAAAATAAATAGGCCTTGTGGAGTAAAAAAAGATCACCACTAGATGATTCTCTTCTGTCTGAACACTCTACTGCTTAGTCAAACCTCTAGATTGAGCCTCAGACCATGGAAGGTAGGGGGTTAATACAATTATACTGGTATGCAAAGTAATCGAAAAAAATACATCTTTTATATAACATAAGGAAAAGCCATAATTAAACACTTTGATGTTAAAATCATTTGAAAAAACCGTAGGCATAGTATAATGATTTTTAACAATAATGCAGCACTACTGAATTAGGTGGTACACCATACAATTTCATATTTTCACCAACTACCAAATCTCGGTTGCTGCTAAGATTAGAGTATTAGTGAGGGGAGGACACATAAGATCATAAAGAAGGGTGCCACAACCCTAATCAAGTCAATATATCGTGGTTGGGCTCAAGATCACAAAGCAAGTCTCCTAACCATTGATCCTAAAATTTTAGATGACATAGTATTAGGTACACAAGATCATATAGCAGGGTATTAAGTTCCCGTGTCAGTAATTCATGATTTCTAGCATAGAGTCATTTGACTTGTGCTTTTTTTCGGTAACCACCTAACTCACATCAATTTAAGATTTAGGATTGATTTAAGATAAAATATGCACACCCCAACTTGCAAGTCATCAATACCACATCAATTCTTAAAACCTCTTTTGCAAATTAGAGTATGAACACGCATAAGACTTCCTCAGATCAAACATATGCATAAAGATTCCTATCACATAATAGTCAAGAAATTTCATCATTTATAAAGTAGTATAGTAGTGGTGATAAAACTCATGTTCTTAGTAGTTTAACACGAGTATCATATGGGGTACAAAAACATCATCATGGGCAAATTAAAGAATTCACAATTCAAATTCATCACAACCTTTGAAATTTAAGTCACATGTCCACGAATTGAACAATTGAGATACATAAGCAAACAACCCCATCATTTTTCATTATTCTTTTCAAAACCATATCACAAAGAATGCAGTTGGTATTAAAACAAAACCCCATATATAATAGCATACATACTTATGTAATTATTAAAGATCTTGTTTAAATTTATTTCAAAATCATTCCCATAAGATTCAAGACAACTCCACGTACCTTAAATTATGAATTTGAATGGATACTCTTGATGCTCTTACTTTGGGGATTTCAATTCTTGATTTAGTTTTGAAAACTAATGGTGAACTCTTCAGTTATCTTGAACTTTGGGTTGAAACCCTAGGTTGTGTTATTTGTCAATTTTGAGAGAAATATCAATAGTGAGGTACTTCGGAAGTAAATCCCATGTTAAATCTGATAATGGAGTGGAAAATACCCCATATACCCTTAATGAGTCGGGATTAAAAACTAAAAATTGGCCTAGTGCGATTGGCAAGGCGCCATAAGGGATAACCCATTGAGTTAGGTAGGGCGCTTCCTTGTCTATCTCCTTTTCCTTTCTAGGTGAGGCGATCCACCGGGCACCACGATTTAATCACCCCGACTCACTGTTTTACAACTCCAAAAATGCCCTTGAGCTCATCTAAAAATTTTGAAACTCACCTGAGACATACTTTTAGCTTTACTGATCATGAATCAACAAAAAAATCAACAATAGAAGATTGGTAAAGTCGAGAATAAAATTGTCAAAGAGTAGGAGCTTAAAATGAGACTAAGTCCTTTTTGACAATTAGAAATTTCTTAAGTTTTCAGCTCTATAAGCATGCTACTAGGAGCTAACTCATGGAATGTTTTGGAGGGTATTACAGATACGAAGTTTGGGGTGAAATTTATATCCTCAAGGTGGAGGAAAAAGTTGATTGGGTCATTTCGCGACACTAAATTAGGCCCTTCTTTGGAGGCAACCAAAGCTAAGGTATGTTTCTTTTTAGTTTTTTGTTTTTTATTTCATGTAGGTTTTTGTTTTGTTGAGTCACAGGTTCATGAAAAGTTTGATTACTGGAATCCCGAGCTATGGAGCATGGCAAAGATCGAGTGTGGGGTCCCCTGGACCTTCTTTATATTTAAAGATTCTACTAGCTATGCATAGAGGCCTCAAGGGGTATTTTTATTTTTTACTTTTAAATTCACTTTGGGGACAAAGTAGATTTTTAAGTATGGGGTGGGGAAAATCTAAATTTTTGCTCAATTTAAAAATTTGTAGGTTAGGAATAAGTGAGATATTCTTGTTGATTCTATTTTTGATTGAATGGTGCAAATGTTTTGTTTGGTAAAAGCATGATGAATGAGTGAATTGCAACTTTTCAAACTCTTAGACTCAAGTTTGTGTCTCTTGTACTTTTTGGCTTAAATTTGAATTCATTTTACTATTTTTTTTAGAGTCTATAATTATCCTACTAATTTGAGCATGTACCATGTGTGTAAGGTATTTTGTATATTCCTTGTTGCATGTGATGTCTTGAACTTTTCCGATATATGTGCAAAGCAAAATAAAGAGTTTGGGTTTAGGAGATAATGTAGGCATTTCTTTGATAGCCTTGTTTTATACCTTTTATTTGTCCTATACTTTGTGCATTATCCTAGTTAACTCCATTTGAGCCTTAGCTTATATTATTTTGTAGCCACATATGTAGCCTAATATTCTTCTTTGATAGACCAAAATTTGATCCAAAAAGCTCCTAAGTTCTTTAATGAAAAAATAAATTAGTAAGGAGTCTGAAAATTTAAGAAGAAAAAGGTGAAATTAATGCCCCAAGGTAATAGTTATTGGTGTTGATAATTGATATGTGGTGGATGGGTGTGATAGACATTATGCTAGAAATATTATCATGGTTATGAAAAAGAAAGAAAAAAATTGATTCATGGGATAGTAAGTAATATTTCCACCGTGTGTTTGTGAAAATGCTCAAAAGAGATGAGGCAAAAATAAAAGATATGGGTGGATGAAAAAGTGTAAATTAGTTGTTAAAGATTGTTTTTAAATGTATAATGTAGTGTATTAAAGCGCATAGAGAGGTTAGTCACTATTTTTGGATAAAATAGTTCCTACCCATCCCTTATCCTACATTAAAACCCAGAAAAGACCTATTTGATCCTAAGTTTATCATTCTGATATTTGTGGAGCACTACACTAAAGGCAAGCCTGTGGTTCATTATGTGTGGCTTGTGAATTCCTTGTGAGAGTGAGAGTAATTTGATTCTTGTACCCATTATATTATAAATTTCATTATTGTGAGTGATTATGGATAATTCTCTTATTGTGAGGGCACATGTTTGATGGATATGGGTGATTTCTATGATGTCCTTGATTGAATGATGAGCACGAGTTTTCTGCTTAGGTGAGTCAATTATTCATGCTAGGATGCTCTGGGGTAGTGTTCTTGAGCTATCAATTGTGTAAATAACATGCTTAGTGTAGAAACTTGCATTTTATGTAGTCATTGTAGTACTAGCTTTAGTTTCTTCATTTTAGGAGAATTGTAGAGTCACGTCAAATTTTTATACTTAGAGTAAAGAGTTGTTCGAGGACAAACAAGAATTTAAGCATGGGGTGAGGGGAAATCCTAATTTTGGCCTAATTTAAAAAATTTTAGGTTAGGAATAAGTGAGATATTCTTATTGGTGCTTTTTTTTATTGCATGGTGCAAGTGTTTTGTTTGTTAAAAGCATGTTGAATGAGTGAATTTCTACTTTTAAGACTCTTAGGCTCAAGTTTGTGACTCTTGTACTTTTTGGCTTAAATTTGAATTCATACTACTGTTTGGTTGAAAGTCTATAATGATCCTATTGATTTGAGCATGTGTCATATGCGTGTAAGGTTTTTCATATATTCCTTATTGCATATGATATCTAGAACTTGCCCGGTGTGTGTGCAAAGCAAAATAAAGAGTGTCGGTTTAGGAGATGATTTAGGCATTTCTTTGATAGCCTTGTTTTATACCTTCTATTTGTCCTAACCTTTGTTTATTATCCTAGTTAACCCCCATCAAGCCTTTAGCTTATTTCTTTGGTAGATTCATATGTAACCTAACCCCTTTCTTTGATAGACCATAGTGTCATCCAAAAAGATCCTAAGTTCTTTAATTAAAAATTGAATTAGGATGCTACCAAGAATTTAGGAGTTGTTTCCTATTCTTTCATACTATAGATCATGCTATAGTGTCTTGCATTAGAAATTTATCAAAATTCCTTCTTTGCTCTAATTTCATATGTAGGGTATTCCACCAAGCTCAGCTGCATTGCATTATTGTTGAAAAAACTATTACATTATGCCCATGTGTTTTCAAATGATTTGATATAAAACTGTTTATAAAATGGCTCTCACTTATATTTTGTTAAAGTATTGTATTTTTATTTTGGATTTCTCTGTGTACCAATACTTTTGTATTAACCCTCTTCCCTCCAAGGTTCGAAAGCACAGTCTAGGGACCCAGAAAATCAGTAGATTTCCTTAGATTTGCAGAATTAAGTTATGAGCCTTCTATATTTCGGAAGGCCTGATGTCTGGCAGTTTATTTGTCATTTAGTAGTTTTGGGTCTGCTAGGGGCCTTGTTCCAGTGTTCAGACAGTTATTTGTTTCAAGTCATGTAGTAGGGATTTCGCAGACGGTTTTCCAGATGTTGATAGAAATTGTGGGATATTTTTCCCCATTATTGTTTTCATGTGATTCTTGACCATGTTTCCGTAATAATGTTTATCTTCCGCATTTCTTTTATAATATGAATTAAGTCCATGATTACCAGACAGGTAGGGGTGTTTTGGGCCTTTATGGTTCGAAATGCTTGTCACGGCTAGGGGTTCGGTTCGGGTCATGACAAACTTGGTATTAGGGTATGGTTTATGGTCCCAGGGTTTCTGCGAAATTACGTCTAGTAGAGTTATTTATGGATGTGTAGCATGCCATACTTATAAGCAGGAGTCTACTAGGCATTTATGAAATATTTCCCTTCTTTGTGAATTAGTTTATGCTTCAGAGTCAAGTTTGTTCCTAATCAGTGATCCTTTGTCTTACAGAGATAACAGTCATGCCTCCTCGTCGCAATACTAATCATAGTGCTCAGAATGATGAGATTTGTCCCACTTATCGGATGAGGACACGTAATTGGGCTCCCACTCCAGACCCTGTCCCTACTCTGGGAGTCCCTCCAGTCCCAACTAGTTTACCTTGGGCTCTACAAACCAATATGAACTATCCCTCGAATTCTCTGGGGAACATATCAAACGCAGAGTTCAGGCAATCTATTCATATATTAACACAGTTGGTGGCTGCATAGACTCAGCAGTCAGAAGATACTAGGTTTGCATCTGTTACTTCTGAAGCTACATGGGTGAGCCAATTCATGAGGATGAATCCTCCCAAATTTAATGGTACTAAAGTAGAAGAGGATGCGCAGGAATTTATAGATGAGATAGAAAAGATCTTCAAAGTGATGCACGTAGATGAAGTAGAAGGGGTAGAATTGGTTGTGTACCAGCTAAAAGAGGTGGCAAATCAGTGGTACAATAATTGGGAAGATATGAAGGGCAACAATACTGAGCCATCAGTATGGAGTGAGTTTATAGATGCTTTCTTTGACCAGTTATTTCCTTTAGAGTTATGGGAGGCAACGGATGAGGCGTTCATGAACATTAAGTAGGGTAAAATGAGTGTTTAGGAGTATACTCTAAAGTTCAATTAGATAGCCTATTATTCTCCTGAGATGACAAGTAGTATGAGGGCCCGAATGAGGAAGTTTGCATTCGGCCTATCAGATGATCTAGTTCTTGAGTGTCTGGGAGCTATATTAAACAAGGAGTTGGACTTTTCTAGGCTATCAGTTCATATGGAATAGGTAGAAGAGAAAAAGAAGAAGAATTCTAAAGCTAGGGAGATAGAAAGAGAGGCGAAAAAAGCTAGATCTACCGACCAGGGTCACAGTCAGCCTCAGAGTGGTAAGTAGGGAAATAAATGGCAGAAGAAGAAGAATTGTGGTAATGCACAGTCTTCTACCAGTGCCCAGACCACCAGCGGATAGATGATCTCAGATTTTTCAGACTCATCATGTATCCAGATCCCCAGATACTCAGTCGTAGGAAAGTGTGGCCCAGTAGCGTCGTACTTATCCATGGTGTGAGACTTGCGGAAAGAATCACCTAGGGAGGTTTTATTTAAAGGGGATAAATTGTTATACTTGTGGTAAAGTGGGTCATCTTCAGAGAGATTGCCCTTCTGCTAGAGAAAATGTGAGGGGGAAGGGGCTAAGCCCCAAGCCACCTCCGTGGATCCTCCTCCCAATGGTGCCCCTTCAGCTTCCGGGAGCGGTCGTAACCGGTTATATTCTTTGACTAACCTCCAAGAGGTGGAAGCTTCACTAGATATTGTCAATGGTATGTTACAATTCTTCTCTCGTGATATTTATGTATTGCTTGATCCCGGGTCTACTTTATCTTATGTGATCCCTTATGTGGCTGTTAGTTTTGGGTTTGAACACGAAGTTATTGTAGAACCCTTCACTGTTTCCACTCTTGTAGGCGATTCTGTTGTTGCTAGAAGGGTGTATAGAAATTGTGTTGTGTTTATTCTTAGTCGGGATACTGTGGCAGACCTTATAGAACTTGATATGGTAGATTTTGATGCTATCCTTGGGATAGACTGGCTTCATTTGTATTATGCCACACTTCATTGCAAAACCCGGAAGGTTACTTTTTCTTTCCCGAATGAGTCATCAATTGAGTGGGTAGGGAATTCTGTGGCACCTAGAGGTCACTTTATCTCTTATCTTAGAGCCTGAAAACTCATCTCTAGAGGTTTTATGTACTATCTAATTCGAGTTAAAGATTCCAGGGTTGAAAATCTTCCTCTTCAGTTAGTCTCTGTAGTGAATGAGTTTCCAGAAGTCTTTCCCGAAGATCTACCAGGGATACCACTAGATAGGGAGATAGATTTTGGTATTGATGTGTTGGCAGACACACATCTTATTTCCATTCCACCATATAGAATGGCTCCCACGGAACTGAAAAATTTAAAATAACAACTTGTAGACCTCCTAGACAAAGGCTTTATTCGTTCGAGTATTTCCCCATGGGGTGCACCCGTACTTTTCATGCGTAATAAGGATGGGTCCCTTCGTATGTTCATAGACTACCGCCAGTTTAATAAGGTCACTATTAAAAATAAATATCCTCTTCCTAGGATTGATGATCTATTTGACCAGCTTCAGGGTGCTAAATGTTTTACAAAAATAGACCTTCGTTTGGGTTATCATTAGTTGAAGGTTAGGGAGTCATACATTCCTAAAATTGCATTCCGAACCCGGTATGGTCACTATGAGTTCTTAGTCATGTCCTTCAGGTTGACTAATGCCCCTGTAGCCTTCATGGATCTTATGAATAGGGTGTTTCATTAGTTTCTAGACTTATTCGTCATAGTGTTCATTGATGAAATTTTGATCTATTCCAAAAGTGAGGAGGACCATGCCAATCACCTCCGAATTATCCTTCAGACCCTTAAGGTTCATCAGTTATATGCTAAGTTCCCCAAATATGAATTCTAGCTGAATGCTATTGCTTTCTTGGGGCATACTGTATCTAGTGATTGGATTAGAGTGGATCCCCAGAATATTGAGGCAGTGAGAAAATGGCCTAGACACATGACTCCAACCGATATCCGGAGCTTCTTGGGCCGGATGATTATTATAGAAGGTTCGTAGAGAGTTTTTCTTCCATAGCTGCTCCGCTCACTAAATTGACTCAGAAAAAGATAAAGTTTGTGTAGTCTGACTTGTGTGAAAATAATTTTGAGATGTTGATAGATAAGCTGACTACTGCTCCTATTTTGACTCTTTCCAAGGTTGTAGATGGTTTTGTGGTTTACTGTGATGCATCCCGCGTGGGACTTGGTTGTGTTTTGATGCAGCATGGTAAGGTGATAGCTTATGCATCTAGGCAGTTAAAGGTGCATGAGCAAAATTACCCCACTCATGACTTGGAGTTAGCAGCCGTGGTGTTTGCACTTAGAATCTGGAGCCATTATCTCTATGGAGAGCATGTTGATATTTATACAGACCACAAAAGTTTGCAGTATCTTTTCTCATAGAAAGAATTGAACCTCAGGCAGAGTTGTTTGATGGAGCTTTTGAAAGACTATGATATGAGCCTGCATTATCATCCAGCAAGGCAAATGTTGTAGCTGACGCTCTCAGCAGATTGTCTATGGGCTGTTTTTCACATGTTGAAGAGGGGAAGAGAAGTATGGTAAAGGATATTCACCGCCATGCAAATATGGGAGTGCGACTCCTAGATTTCGAAGATGGAGAGGTATTACTCATGAGATAGCTAAGTCATCCCTTTATGCTGAAGTTAAAGAGAAGCAGGTGGAAGATCCCATCTTGATGCAAATCAAGAAAGATATGGGTCAACAAAAGGTAATGTCATTTGAAATTGGTGGTGATGGTATTCTGAGATTTCAGGTTAGGTTGTGCATTCCGAATGTTGATGGAATGGGAAAAAGAATCCTTGATGAGGCTCACACTTCGAGGTATGTTGTTCACCCGGGCTCTACTAAGATATACCATGATCTGAAAACTTTTGTATTGGTGGAATAACATGAAACGCGATGTAGCTAATTTTGTTTACAAGTGTTTGAACTATCAACAAGTGAAGGTAGAGAATTTGCGGCCATGAGGTACTTCCTATAGCTCGACCCTTATGGAAGTGGGAGATGATAAATATGGACTTCATTATAGGACTTTTGAAGTCCTTAAACCAGTATGACACCATTTGGGTGATTGTAGGTCGGTTGACAAAGTCAGCCCACTTTTTGCCTGTGAGGACTAATTATTTGGGAGATGAATATGCGAAGCTGTGCATTGAAGAAATAGTACGTATGCATGGAGCACCTGTCTCTATTATAACTGACCGAGGTACGCAGTTTTCTTCTCAGTTTTGGAGATCATTTCAGAAAGGTTTAGGTACCCAGGTGAACTTAAGCACGACATTCTACCCTTAGACTGATGGGCAAGCTGAACGCACCATTCAGACCCTTGAGGATATATTAAGGGCTTGTGTGATAGATTTTAAAGGTAGCTGGGTAGATCACTTGCCATTGATAGAGTTTGGTTATAATAATAGCTTCCATGCCAGTATTAAGATGGCACCGTTTGAAGCATTGTATGGGAGAAGATGCAGGTCTCCGATAGGGTGGTATGAAGTTGGTGAGATGCAGTTATTTGGCCCTGATCTTGTTCATCGAGCAATGGAGGACGTAAAATTAACTAGAGAACGACTTAAGACAGCTCAGAGTCATCAGAAATCCTATACCGACATTAGAAGAAGAGAGTAGTTTGAGGTTGGAGATTGGGTATTCCTTAAAGTTTCTCCCATGAAGGGATTTATGCAATTCGGGAAGAAAGGTAAGTTGAGTCCACGCTATATATGACTACACCGGATTGTGAAAAGGATTGGAGGAGCTGCATATGAGTTAGATTTGCCTGCAAGTTTGGGTTCTATCAACCCGGTATTCCATGTATCCATGTTAAAAAAGTGCATTGGAGATCATTCTTTAGTTTTGCCTATTGAAGAAATCAAAGTGACCGATTCCTTGTCTTATAAAGAAGAGCCTATAGAAATCTCAGATCGTCAAGTTAGAAAATTGAGGAGCAAAGAACTAGCCTCAGTTAAAGTATTATGGAGGAATCAAAAAGTTGAAGAAGCAACTTGGGAATCAGAAGACGATATAAGAGTTAAACACCCAAACTTATTTGACCCAGTGAATGGTGAGATGGAAGGTACAATTCTTGTCCTATGTCTTCTTTTTTATATCCGAATATACTTGAAATCGTGCGTGATTGTATTTCGTGTCATTATTCGGGGACGAATGATCCCAAAGGGGGATAATATAATGCCCCGTAAAACTCGTACATATACTAGCTCCAAGTGGTGTGGTTTTGAACCTGAAAAATTGAAATTTTTCTAAGTGTTGAAAGACTTAGACACATATTTATCTAGTAACCTTTGGGGATTTTATTTTCAACTTTCTCGACATCCGTTTTCTGATTTTCTTGTTGCGTTGCGATGAGGCAAGGTTGTAGTACATCTCGGGTAAGTTTCAAAATTTTAAGATGAGCATAAGTTCGTGTTTGGGTTAGAAAACAGTAGCTAAAGGCTATAGGGAGGTGCCACCCAGGGTTCACCCCCGCTCTAAGCGAGGCACCACCCTGGTCTCTCCCATAAAGGCGTCGCCCTGGGTTCTCCCAGGGTCTTAGCAGGGCGCCCAGCCAA
Source organism: Capsicum annuum (assembly GCF_002878395.1). Lineage (NCBI taxonomy): Eukaryota > Viridiplantae > Streptophyta > Magnoliopsida > Solanales > Solanaceae > Capsicum > Capsicum annuum. The sequence goes on from NC_061116.1 coordinate 125,195,122, forward strand.
TTTCAGTGCACTATTTCGTATTATTAAGGGAATTGTGGTATTTTTCCAAAAACCTATAAACTTAAACACGGGATTACACTCCCCATTGAGCATAATATTGATAGTTTCACCAAAAATCCTCAAGAACACTTTCAAGAGTTTCAACCTTAAAAAACAAGTAGTTCGAGATTTAACCTTAAGTTTTCAAAATTGATCTCATATTTGTAATCCCCACGACGTATGTTTCAACAAGCACTTATTAACTTCGCATATAGAGGTACGTGGGGTTATCCTAAATTTCTTATGGGCTTAGAATCCATGTTTTAAAAATGGGGGGTTTTGATATTTTGAATATAATCATATTTTTATACGTTTCTATGATATTGATTTGGTCTTTAGGCCTATTCCCGAAGTGATTTGATATATGATATATGTATATGCATGCATTCCAAAAAGATGTTAACTTGAGAGAGTGAATTATATGAAATCCCTCTCTTGGTATGATTTTATTTTAAATTCTCATATGATGTGAAATGTTTGAAATCATCTTGACAAGTATGGCATGAAATATTTTAAAAATTATTATGATTGGTTATGATTGTTGACTTGAAAGGATAGAGTTGTTTATGTTGAAATATGATGAATAATGGATGAATAAAAGACTGATATGATATTGATGGCTTGGAAGTCTGGTATAACGATACCCTACAGAATATGTTATGTGATTGAATTAAATGGAGTTGAATGCATTCATTTTACATGAGATAGGTGGATGCTCGAAGAAGATGTTTGAGTGTAAAGGCTCATCGCTGGAAACCGTATTTGCCAATATAGGAATTTGGTACCCTGCTTTGTGATCTTGCATACCTGAGTTTATGTCATCCAAAATTAGGACTTATGGGTAGGAGCCCTGCTTTGTGATCTTGTGCACTACCATACTTCATTGGGTCGAGACACCCTGCTATTTGATCTTGTGTTTCTTCCCCTCACTTATACTCTAATCTCGATGGAAAACGAGGTTTGACAGTTGGTGTAAATGTGATATGTAGGGTATTCCACCTAGCTCATCTGCATTGCATTGTTGTTGAAAAACTATTACATTATGCCCATGTGTTTTCAAATGATTTTATATTAAACTGTTTATATAATGTCTCTCATTTATATTTTGTAAAAGTATTGTATTTTTGTTTTGGATTTCTTCACGTACCAGTACTTTTGTACTGACTCCCTTCCCTCCCAGGTTTGGAGGCACAGTCTAGGGGTCCATAAAATCAGTAGATTTCCTTAGACAGATTTGTAAAATCAAGTGGTGAGCCTTCTATATTTTGGAAGGCCTGATGTTTGGCAGTCTATTTGTCATTTAGTAGTTTTGGGTCTGCTGGGGGCGTTGTCCAAGTGTTCAGACAGTTATTTGTTTCAAGTCATGTAGTAGGCATTTCGCAGACGATTTTCTAGATGTTAATAGAGATTGTGGGATAATTTTCACCATTATTGTTTTTATGTGATTCTTGATGATGTTTCCGTAATAATGTTTATCTTCCGCATTTCTTTTATCATATGAATTATGTGCATGATTACTAGACAGATAGAGGTATTTCGAGCCTTTATGGTTCAGAATACTCATCACGGCCAGGGCCCCGGTTTGGGTCTTGACAGAGATGTTCTTAAAGGTGAGAATTTTGGATGTGATTTCTTTAGTTAGAATTATAAGAGAAGGGGACAAAAGGAGATGAACTTTTGTTTATATAAAATAGTTATCAAGGAGACATGTGGTGAAAGTCTATGTAAGAGTGTTTTAAATTATTGGTCTTAGTGAGGGAAATCCATGAAGTGGATGTAGTAATGATACGCTTCAATGTTGTGATTGAATAAAATATAACCCATGTTCTATGCGGTTAGTATTCCTTGAAATAAAATCCAATGGTGTTTGATGGTAGTGATAAGGTGAAATAATAATCTTATATGGAGTCACATAGATTAAATTAGCACCTATTTTCTCCAATTTAGGCTTCAACATATGAGTATTACGCAGCGGGACTCAAACTCTTGTGGTTAGAAGTATAATGGGAGAATTGTAAGTTGGAAATGATGAATTATATTATTTGTTGTTTGGGGCATAGATGAGCAGTGTTTCTAAGTGTAATGTCTACTCATGGTATCTTGTAAGGTAGAGAATGCTTCGATTTCTTATTTTCTGCGAAACCTTATTTCAAAATTAGTACCAATGTAAATCAGGCCTATTATCACCAAACGAACTCATGCCTTATATTGGGATGATTATGATTCATAGAACTCATGTGCAAGATCATCCCTTTATAAAGTCTCATTACCACATGTTTCGTGCTTGCCCATTTCACTAGGGGTTATCATTAAGCTCATTTGATGCCTTTGCATATATTATTAAGGAAAAATGTTCAACGCGAAGTTTCATTTTTATTCTACACTTATAGAGTTTCAACAAGTCCCCGCCCATAATTCAGGGATGAATGATCCCACGGGGGAGATAATGTAGCGCCTTGTATTTTTGAGCTAGAAAATGAACCGTCATTCCTATGTGTGTAAATTATATTCCCCAAATTCATATTTTAATTCATGTGTCATTATTTTTATCCTAGTGTGGGAAGTGATTTACAAGTGAAAAATGTTCATACAAACCACTAAGAGAAAAGTTTAGCTAAGAATCTTTGATTCGTCCAAAGTTTGGTATTCGATTCTACAAGAGTCAACTTTGAACATGTCTAACTTTTGGTATATGTTTAATTTTTAATCTCAAGAAATACCAAATTTTCAATAATTAAGTCAACTTTCCAATTATACCAATTTCACCTTAATTAGAAACCTGAGGAAAAAGTAATAACCATTTGTGTGAGAGAGCCAGTAAGGTCGCTCGATTAGCATGCGACGTATACTCCATATCACCCCTAGTTTTCAGCTGTTGGTTCTGCATTTTTAAGGATGTTTTCTTACCTTATAACTCCCAGACCACACCTGATAAACCTCAAGAGATGATATTTTCCTTATATTTCATCAACTAAACATCAGAAATCCTCTCTAAAAAAACATAACCCTAACCCCTCCCCAAAGATCAAGAATCAAGCTCTTAGGTCAAGATCTCTAAGAAACGAATCAAGATTTGGGTTCCATCATTCAAACTAAGTAATATAAGGTACGTGGAATTTTACTAAAATTACATGGGCATAGTGAAATAGTTTTAATGATATTTGAATGTTGAGAAGCCATGAACTTACAAAAGGGTTCTGAGATTTACAAAATTATTCTTTGTGAACCCTTTTTCATAATAATGTTTTGGTCTTGAGGCATTTCCCATAAACTTGTTGTTTGTGCATATATATATATATATATATATATATGCGTTTGGATTTGCTAAAGAAGAATTGAGAGCATGAATATTTCTACTCCCTCTCTAGATACAATCCTTTGGTTTTACATGTTACGAATTGATAAATTTTATTTTTTGAAGTATAATATAAATGTTATTGGCTATTTCTAAATGATTTGAGATTGATGGTGAATTAAAGAGAGGGTTTTTTTCTTATTGACAAATGATGAATATATCTATTGAAAGAATTGCATGATTTACTATAAAGCAAGAGACCACCACATGATTTAGAGTTGAAAAGAGAGAATTCTTGCATGGTTTCACCTATGATTTGAAAGAGGAATCTTCTTGTACCGATTAAATATTTTGGTGGCCTGAATATCTTTTTGAATGAAAGAATTGTGCATGATAATTATGGCTTAGAGATATGACTTGCAATTCTTGTTATGACGATAACGAAAACAGACGAATGTCATGACAGAGTAAGATTTTTAGATTTTGATTTCGAAGAATGCATGTCTTAAAGAGTTAAAATGATATTAAAGGGAGTCAGGTGGTTATCCGAAGAAGGTCCGATTTTAGATTACTCATATCCCAAAATCATGTTTGCCAATACAATTTATTATGTCCCAAAGAAGGACCATACGCTGGCCTAGTGTACCTTGGCATATCAGAGATAGAGACTTCAACCCTTGTGGTAAACATCAATTAGGGACTTGACTGTAGATTTAATGGAGGATTCCATATAGCTCATAGAATTGTAGAGTTGTAAGGTGTACCACCTATCTAAGAAGTAAGATAAAGAGTAAGTCGTGGATTCAAAGAAATGTTTCAAAGTTTTTAAAGTGACCTATGTTTTATCATATATTATATGTAAAATATTTTATGAATTTCTCTCAATTATGTTCTATGTAAATGCATTATTTTAGATTTCTTTGCATACCAGTAAATTTGTATTGACCCTTTATATTTCAGGATCTAAGGCACAATTCTAGGGTCCCGCTAAGCAGTAGATTAGAATGTCCAAAGTTTGTAGTTGGTGAACCTTCCTTATTTTGGAAGGCCTTGTTGATTTGACATTGATATTTTATTTGATTTTCAGTCTGACTGGGAGCCTTATCCCAATAATTAGATATTAGTGATTTTGAGTTCCTTTAGAGATTTCGCAGACTAGTGTCAAGTATTTTTGAATATTTTATGAACTCATTTTCGTATTGTTCAATTGAAGTAGAAGAATGACCATTTTTTCATCTTGTCAGGTTTTTCAGCATTATCCTTTCAGTATATGAATTGTGTAGATGATTTCTAGTTGAGAAGGACTCTCAAACCGTCATGGTTTGGGATGTCCATCGCGGTCAAGGCCTCTGTTTAGTCGTGACACATGTATAACTCATCTATTTAAATGTTATGTATTTCAAAAGTTTGTAAGAATAAAATTTTGGAAAAAAATTTAAAATTAAATTGTTCCTATGACACTCCGTTAATAATTTATGGGTTGTAGGAATATCTATTTAAATGTTGTAGTTCATATGTCTATGCGTCATAAACAAGTTATTTACATGTTGTATGTTTCCTCAATTTTATAATTTAAAACTTCAGTGCTTTCATAGTTTATTTTTCTATTTGATTATATGATAAATGTCATGTCATTTTTTAATGATTTTCAGGTTATACGCACCGAATATTATTATCTATTAAATGTAGGCTTTATGAGCTATATGCTTATACGTTAAGCTATTCAGGGTATGGTTTCATAAGTATTATGCATCTCACCACATGCCTATTTAGAGATGTTACAAGGTTCGTTTTTTTACAAAGGATATGTTTGCTTGTTTATAATCTGATTTAAGTGAATTTTATTTTGAATAATTTTTAGATAATGTACTCGACAGATATCCACGTTGAGTATTAGAGGGTGAAATTGAACGAATGAAAATTGAAAAATTATTTTTGATTTTGTTTCACTTTAAACACAATCATAATGTGGCTAGAAAGTTGTAACTATGATTCTTCATTGTATCAAGTCTAAAAATGAAGGTTATTAGATCTCCTGAATTCATTAGCAAATTGAAATATATGTTTGCTCAATTTTTACTTGTTAGAATATCATTAGTTGGGAGGTTGAAAGTTATATTAGTATTTGAATATATTTGATACCTATTTAACCATTTATCTTCCTGTTGGTTTCATTACTTAACTCTTTTTTTTCTTTCTTTTTTTCAAAATGTGGTAGTACTTCTCCACTTAGCGCTAATCCAAAATTACACATTTAAATATGTAACCAGATTGTGTCATTTACATGCTTTGTACCATAGATTTCATGTATTATATTATATGTATCTATATGCTAGTATATCACAATCGCTTTACTTATATGATATTTATATTTAAAATTTAAAATTCTATGTATTAAGTTATGTTATAATGTACCTATTTATATGGTTATATGACAATTACGCGATAGCTAATTTATTTATATGTTATATATTTATTGTTCATCAATTTACAGGCTATTTTTTGGTTTATAAGCTCATATTCCATAGATTTATGTAGTTTAGCTACATATATATTGCATGTTATGTATTTTCCTATAGTTTATTGGTTATACATCTATTTGATTTACATGTTTATATCTTTTTCAGTGGCTTGTATATTTACGTGATTTATGTTCTTTATATTTAGTTGGCTGCATATTATAATTTTTATATACTTACATAAGTAGCAAAGTATGATTGAAGTTTATACCTCTAGGTAGAGGGAAAGTAAGGTGATTTATTTGGTGGTCCAAAGGATAGTCAGAAGATTTGAGTCATCAAGACCCTTTAGAGATAAGAAATGTGTTTCTTGAAGAATTATAATTACATTTTATTAACTAATATTTCTTTTAGATGTCACCTATGAAAAGTGTCACAAGATTCAGAAGAAATGTTGGGAGCTATAAGTTGAGCCTAAATAAATATGAATTGATAACCCAGTTGTTAAGTTATTTTCTGATTCTTACATGATACCTTTAGACAGTTGATTCATGCCTATGATTTTGGAGTTTTATTCTGATGTAGCATCCAGAGGTAAAGATTAATATAAGTTGTGGTATTGTTTGTAGCTATCATTCAATAATAATGCCAATTGGAGCCTCATGTACGATTAGTTCAGTTGTATATTTATTGTAACGCTCCATGAAGTGTGTTTATATGTATTCTAGTTAGTTAACAGGTTTTTGATAGGCCTATTGTAATGACCCAGGAGTACATACTGGACGCCACACAGATCTTATAGTCCCATAGGACTGCAAGCTAACCCATGAATTTGTACCTGCTGTGAGCTTTGAGTAAAATTGATAAAACAATATATATATATATATATATATATGGAAATTCAACTGGATACCATAAGGTTTAATAATAGAAAATAAAACTGAACAACTTTCTAACCTGTAATAATAACAAACAATGTTTGAAAGCCTCTAATAATTGAAATAAAAGAGTTGGTGGGATAGGCCCCAAGTAACTCCAAAACTGTCTGACAATAAAGAAAATGATAAAATGCTTTAATGGCTGAATAAAACTTATGTCCTCGATAGATGAGGACTCATCACGGTAGTTGCTACCAATAAACTGGGTTGTCTAAGTACGATTAGGAATCCGAGCATCTGAACCTATGATATAAGATATTATAGTGCAAGAAAATAATATATGGTCTGTACGTTTGAATATACTGGTCTGCTAAATGATGGTACACTATTATGCATGGGTTCATGATCGTGAGTACTAACTATATGAATGCATAACATGTGGTAATGAGTAAGAATATATGGTACCGAGTAAGAATGCATGAGAACTGTAGAGATTGAAAATGCATGACCGCGCATAATGCAAGTACTAAAGTAATTTGAAATCTGTAACACTGAAATCTGATAGTCAAGTAGTTGACAAACTATATGCTACGGTCAAGAAAGACTAAACTAAATTCTTAATTGAGTATTAAAACTGAAATTGTGGGAGTTTTTATCTAACCAACATGACCCAACATAGATTGATTGGTGTCCAACCTACAATCCTAGTTGGTAGTGTGTTAGTACCATGCCACGGGTTACTAACAATGGTTGAGTCCACCCTAATATGGCAGGAAGACTCATGAAATAGACGTATATTTCTAACCTAATCTAGAAGGAAGACATTACAACCTACGCTAGCTACGTAGTTTTGTAACTCAAGGATTGCTACTAAGTGTCACACCTTAAACTAGCAAGAATGCCCCTATCGTTGAGTTCGCTCGGTACTGATTCCTACTTCAAACTGAATTGACACTGATCAATATAGTGGGCTAGGCTTGACTAGATTCATACTGACCATGTTAACTACCTGATTACTAGTGCTCATGATATGATTGGGATCCTTCTATAATTACTAACAACTAAGTAGACAGTTAAATTTTGGATATCATAACCCCCAGGACTCGATAACATTAAAAATAGAACCATAATACAACTTTAGGATCCAAACAAGTAGTCTTTACTTAAAAATTAATTCATCTATGCATTTTGTAAACACATGGTAGACATAATATTATACATGGGAATGGTTAACATTCTAACATATCATGACTTCATGATTTAATTCACAATTTAGGGGATTCAATATGATACTTCCAACAACAAACATACACCTTAATTTATTTCACATGACATTCATATATTTATTACTTGGCATTCAATGTTCAACACATACAAGAATGTAATGTCATTTAAATCAGCAAAACTCAAGAATTAAGATTTTAAAATGGATTCTTGAACTCTACGAGTGTAAGAAACCCACGGATGAACACCTAGAGTACCTTGGTTGATTAATTCGTGAGAGTCATTGGCGATTGCTCGAAGCTTGGACTTGAATTTGATGATCCCAGGTCTTTGTTCTTGAGAGAATTTGAGTGAAATGTGGCCACAAGTGCTATTTGGGGCTTTAATACTGTGTTTTAGATTGGTTGGGTGAAAATAAAATGACCCATTTTCCCTTAAAAAATTGGAAAAAAACTAGAAAAATACACGAATCGGACTAGGCAGGGCGTCGCAGGCTTCGGAAAACTGCTCTTGGCAAGGCGCCTCGGGCTCCATGCGCCGCTCTGGGTGAGGCGCTGCAGGCAAATCGCCCTAAGCTAGTGTTTTGGAAGTTTCAAAACACCCTTATATTGGTCCAAAAATTTCAAAAATCACCCGAGATATATTATTGACTTCTCCGATCATGAATTAATTTTAAAACTAACTATCCAATGTTGGGAAGATCGAGAATAAATTCGTCAAAGTTTGAGGACTTTAAAAAATTACTAAGTCCTAGCACTAAGTGAAAATTTTCTAGGTCTTTGACCTATTTAACATTCAAAGGTGAGCTGAAGTGAGCTAGAATTTTGCCGGATCTTACATCTATTTATAGGAAAGAATGTTGAATTTTTTGTAAAATTTAAGAGTTAGCAAAATTTAAGATCTTAAGGTAGATTAAGGAAAATAAAAGTTGATTAGATGATCACATGCATGTCTTGGATAATTAAAGGAGTCAAAATAAGTCATACGCATCATTTGTGGACCAATGATCCTATGTGGAGGAGATGCTAACACCTCAGTAATTTTTAAAATTTAATTTCATAGTTTGGTCAAGCACACCTCTTAATCTAAATAGAATTACATGATATATTTTTTTTTTGGTAGAATTATAATTCTTTTATATTATATGGAGATTTCATAATAAGTGGAGTGAAAACCAATTTTTTTAGACTTCAAATAGAGTGGAGGATCCTCGATTTACATAAACATTTAGGTTGACTTAATTTAATACTAGTGGACCCAATCTATTTTTATCAAGTAGAAAAAGGATTATAAATGTTATTTTTAGAAAAATAAGGAGGCTAAGGAGTTTATATATATATATATATATATATATATATATATATATATATATATAGGTTGGTGCTCTTTTTCATTTCTGGAAACCATAGGAAAGTACAGTGCTAGTACTTTCTAGTTCTTAACACTTCTCTTTCAAAATTCTTCTTCTTCTATACTTTTTTGTAATCATTATGGAAAAAAATTGGGCTTTAAATTCTTCTTTTGTTGCCAAGAATCAAGCGGCAGTAGTAGTACTATATGTTTTCTTCCTTCAGTGGTGAGATGAGAAATTGAAGATTAATTTTAAGTAGGTTCATGCTTGGATTATAGGAGGGGGTAGTAATTATAATTTTAATTGAATTTCATACTAGTTCTTGAAATGGGTCGTATAATTAGGGTTCTTGAAACAAAAAATGAATATAATGGAGTTGTGATAAAAGTAAATTTCTAGGTATTTCTATTGGTAGAGGCATATTTATTATTGATATTGTAAAGAGAATTTGTTTTGTTTTGAGCGAAAGGAAAGAATATTGAAATAAGTTGGTAGATGAGCCTTTAGGTTATTTATGAATTGATAAAAGAGTAATATACGACGACTAGAATAAACATAAACACTAAAGAAACAATGCAATTGACAAACGAAAAGTACCAGGATAAAAATAATCCATGTTAAGAAAATAGACACAAGAAGCTAACAAAAGGGCAAACAAAGGGCGTATCAAACCCAAAGACCTCCCTTAATGATTACCTACGAGCACCTAGATCTTAATTTGATGGAAAGAGGGATTGTATTTACTTTATGATCACCATTTCAAAACAAGGTTCAACATTGACTTTTCTAAGCTCTTCAAACACTCCCAATGGAGGTTCATGAATTCATCATTATCAATCAACGAAAACTAACTAAGATAATCCTAGCTACCAAGTTTTCATAGTTTTGAAAGATATTTCATAAATAGGGTCCAAAAGTGACCCCAATGTAAGAAAAGTCCCCCAAGGACTATTTTGACCCGCTCTTGAAATACTAGAGCAGATCAAAAGCAGATTCAAAGAGACTTGGGCGCATGACCCTTCCAAGGGGCTTTCGAGCTTGATTTTACAGTCCTTCTACCTCGTCAAAGTCCATTGTTACTCCATAATAGTAATCTTCTTCCATGCTAGATATTTTAAAATAACTAAGGAGTCATCAAGCAACTCGAGCATCATACGTATCTCATCCAAAGGCTTGGAGGCAATTTGGATTGTATCCATCCTCCCCTTCTTTAAAAGGATTTCACCTCGAAACCAAACCTTTCAAATCCAACTAAAGGATAAAAAAAATACAACATCCTCATGACATGAGGGTTAGGTTTAGCACAAATAATCATTGCATCATGCCAAGGTTACAGAAACATAAGATATAACCAAGTATCCCTTGTTTTGAATATTAGAACTTATTGAAGAATGCATAAAGGAGTTAGCTATAAGTTCAATCAAGAGATAAGGAAATTACAAAGGTCATAATGGCATTAAATAATTCAAAAGTTAAAACTACCTTCATCTTTGGGAGACATAAGTCATAATTATTCCTTTGCCTCTTTAAGATACCACATTAAGAGTGGTGCCTCAATTGGTTTTAAAGTCCACAAGACCATATAGCAGTGTCATTCAAACACGTGGACCAACCAACAAGTTTCCTATCTCTACATAAATAAATTCAAGAATAGAATGGGTATCATAATAAGAAATGAGGTAGTATAGGAAGGAATCAAGTGTACAAATATCATCCAAGGTGCTATTATCTATAACAAGGCCATTTTTCTTGAAAGATATAACACATAATGCACATAAACATGGAATCAAGCATTTAAGAACATATGATTCTTTTCTTTCATACAACTTACCAAAGGAATGAAATTCATTAATGGGATCATGCTTGTTGTAGTTTGTTATCTCTATTAACAAAGGTAAGCATTCTCCCAAGAGCCCCACAAGATACTTCAAATTGTCCAACCCTATGAAGGTGACACGAAGTCCTTACCATCCATGGGCTCTTCCACAAATAAATAATCAACTTGGAATCCATAAGTTAGAATTTACACAATTTAAGCACAAGTGTGTCAAGAAAGGATGCATGTTTATAAGCAATACCCAAAGGAGATAATGACACATTTTCCCTTGGGTTCTCAAGAATGATACCACTTGGAGAAGGAGCTCCTTAATTCCACTCAAGTATTGAAGAAGGGTATCACATAACTAGAATTCATTCGAAGTAATTTCAAGAGAAGACTTTCTTCTTGTCCTATAAGTAGTGGAACCTTAGTCAGTAATGGAAACATAAAATGGCGAACTCTCTTTGATCTTTGCATTGATTCCCTTCTTTATAAACCCCAAATTGGTCTTTTTCTTACACAATATTGGTCCCTCATATGAATTATAAATCTTCGAGAAAGACTTTCCATCATAGGGAAGGATACCAAAATCCTCATTTAAACTTTCTTTAATGGCCCATGTTTTTTTTGGCTCTTTTCTCCCGTTCTTTTTTTAAGATTCTACTCATTTTAATTCTATTTAAACAATTGAGTTATTGTTTTTTTGTTGTCATGTAAACCATGCAATAAGTTGGGTGTACAAAATCACCATATCCCAATTTAGCTAAGGGGTGAAATGGATAGAGTGAACACAGACACGGGTCTAGAAAACACTCAATTTCCCCAAATACTTTACCTAAACTAAAGGATATACTCTCTATGATAGCACAAGCATCATTAAAAGCAAACAGAGTAGAGAAAGATGTCTATCAAGTCAACTTCAACTGAGGTATCCCTACGCATGTACTCACTATTAGACTCAAGATCATCACCATGAGTATTCTCAACAATAGAATCACACAAAGTTGAAGAAGGAACGATTTCAAAAAAAGTGATACTTTCTCTTTCAAAGAAGTAATTCTCTAGTAGACATATACAACCACTAACATCAAAGGCAGCATTACTTAAGTCTTCACAAAAAGCAAAGAATTTATCCTCATAGTGATAAAACAAGGGTGGGGTGTCGTACAAAGGATCACAACCACAAGCATTTTCATAGGAACAATCACTAATTGTGTTTCTTAAATATTCAATCAAACCCAAGTTGTCATCACCCAATTGATTATTTTTTTGAAAACCTAACATTCCTTTCTCCTAAGAGTACTCTCATCTTCAAGGAACTGATTTCTATCTTTAGAGGGGAATGTTGTCACACCATAGTGGATTATCATATAAGATATAGCCCTCAAGATCATCAAAACTATCCACAACATTAGGTAATTCCCTAGGAGTGATTTAATCAGCATAAAAAAAGATATTATCCTTAAAGAAAGAAAGTGTCTCCATAAAGATAATATAGAACATGTAAGTTCACTCTCTAAAAGGAAACTATCAAGTATCAAAGATGTTTCAAACACATGGTTATCCGTATGAGCCAAACAATTATTAAGATATTCACTAGAGGACATACTCAAAGGGTCACTCCTATTCACTTGATGAACATTTTCAACATCACCACTCGCTTGAGGTTCATTAGTCACACATCCTCAACTGGTGGGAAAGTTTTACATACAAGTTTATTAACACAATTTTCACAAGATTATGTACTTTCATTCAACACCATGGATTCAATACTAGGTGGAATTTAATTGATCTTACGGGAAGAGTCAATGAGGTCATCAATAGGATCAACTAGTGTGACACGGCCCAATCAGGAGCCTTATCATAATGGTCATACCAAGTCCAACCACGGCCAGGGACCACCCCCCCAAAGCCCAACCCAATTGTCCAATGCATACCCTGAGTTAGATGAATTCCAAACATATAAAAAGATAGCGTATAATTATCCAAATCCAGACTCTGGGATAGGTTTATAACCATGACTAACCCAAATAAGTCTAACCATCCCAAATCAAGAGATAACCATAACCAAACTATAAAATGAAACCAAAATAATAACTAAACCAAGTTCCATAACATAACATAAAACGATGGAACAACAAATAATTCAACCAAATGGCGTCAACCCCAATGTCTATGCCAATATTAAAGCTGAAACCAATATTGATCCCGCCCATACTAACCCATAATAGTTCACAAATACGTCTAACCAAAATATAAGTAATATCTGATTGGGACATGCCCCCAAAAAAAGCAAAAACCAATATCCATAAGTAAACCAAAGTATGTAAAAATATCAATGAATATGAAATGGATCCTTCCAAAATATGGAAGCTTACCACTTCAATCCAATAGAGATGATCCTAAATCTCTGCACTAAGTAGGAGGTATAGAAGGAATAGTTCTTGGATCTCGTGGGGATACAATCGCTTGAGGATGTGTAAGCAGGTGAACTCTAGAATCAACTCAAGATAAGGATAAAAAAATGCCAATCAGTAAAACCAAGTAAACCAACCATATGCATACAAACCATACCAGGAAAAGAAATAGGGTTTAACATGTATTTAAAACCATTAACCTCGATATTTGTAGCTTATCGTCCAAAATCGACCACGAGCTATATAGGTCCAGTGTAACTCCCTGATTGAGACCCGATGTGTGTAGATACATAAACTGGATATACCATCAGAGTAGGGGATTCCCAAGTACATTTACCCTCTATGATACATATGTACAGTGTACTTAGAGGATTCATGTGTACCTCATAGTATTATATACGGTCGCCATGACCAACCCCTCATGTCGGAAAATATGATTTTCCAGTGTTCATTCATTGGAAATCTCACCTTCACAGTTAGCTATCACACCTCACCATTATTTCCCAATTAAAACCATTTCCAACCAACCAATACATTATTCTATTTATTTTTAACCATGGCTATTAATAGTGGTATAACCATACCGACTATAACTTACAAGTATTGTCCCTAGCCAACTTTAAGAGGTAAAGGGATTCTCATGTATCTATTTACCAAGATAACTTGGGGTGTCCCAGGTACCCCATAAGAGTTTCATTATTATGTTTTCTTAGGGGAGTCCCATATACCCCACAAGCGTTCCATTAACATGTTTACTTGGGGGATTCTATTGTTCCCCACAAGGAGTTCAATTAATAATAACCATGACCACCAAACCATTCCATTTAACCATTCAAAACCATTTAAATCATTTATACCATTTAGGGTTACATTAATAAACCATATCGTGCAATATTTCTATTAAAAGTCTAGTAACATAGTAAAAGCATTTTCATAGAAATTTTATCAAACATATAGGGTGCATTGTATTTCCAAAACCAAAATCAAATACCAATTAACCATTTATAACAACCAGGTATCCAAACCACCACTAAAACATGTAAATACATAATTAAAATATGGGAAAACCATAACCAATCATTGATAAGAAAAACCCCCAATATTTATTTGAAAATCCAAAACCAAATAAAAATTATGCCATGAAAAAAATTACAAAACATGTCTTTAGTTGGAACTAACAATGTGGGAAGGAGTACATCCCTTAAATTAAGTAGATAATGGAGAGAAATCATCAACATAAGCCCCAACTTAATACTTAAGAGGAAACCCTAGCTTCTTTTTCCCAAGAACTATAGAGAGAATTAGATAGTGTTTTCTAAGTATTAATGAATAGAATAATTGGGAAAATATCCTCCCAAGTGTGTTAAAAGTTGTGGGGCATTAATAGGTTAAGTGGGGAATTGTCCAGATTCCCCTCACTTAAACTACATAAAATTCTCATCAGGGTGTACGACTAACCATATCAGTTGCACCCTACAATACGAGTAGTATCCACCACTCGTACCTTAGGCCTCCCCCTTGGAACCAAAACTATACAAGGTATGACTTACCCAAACTAAATCATACCCAAAGTATACGACCCGTACCTTTAACCCATTCTCCTAGTAGAATAGAATCACAACCCGACTTATATCAACAATTTGGGCATTATTTACCCATTCTTCTCCAACTTTTTATCAAAGAAACCCTAACTCTCTCCTAAGAATAGTACTCAAGCCTCCTAATCCAATAACTTTAATAAAGCTTTAGAGATTTTGTTTCCCTTTCAAGCTTAAAGGCTTCAAGGTATGTGCAATGTTCATCTATGGTTTCCTTTTACCATGGTCCAAAAACCTTTTTTCTAATGTTAAATTATGATTTTTCCATATTTTAAATGAATTATCTCCATGAATTACTTGTTATTTTTATTTGAAGTTAAGACTACAATTGTCTTCAAGTGGAATGGATTACAATATGTTTGGGATGTTGAAGTTCCCATGTCATGTTCATGCAATTCTAGATAAACCCTTAGTTTATGATATTTGGTATTGTAATCATGCCATCTCATCATGTTTAAAAGTATACCCATGTTTAAGTCTTAAGATCCATGTGTTTGATGAAATTTCAAAGTGTTGGATTTTGAATAATAATTCACTATTATAGTATCCAAAGCATGTATATGTCCTTTTTGCTATTTCTATTTAGTGTTGTAGGGTTATGAATACCCATTACTTAGTTGTTTACATAATTTTAGTATCTTCAGAATGATTTTAGATATACCATGAGCATTATCATTCAGCCAGTTATTATAGTCAGTTGCTTGTTAAGCTAAACTTATCTCGATATAGTAATCTCTGTTAGTTCAGTTGGGAGTAGGATTTAGTGCCGAGCAAACCTAGGGATAGGGGCTCACCCGTTAGTTAAGACTGCATCCTTAGAAGCAGTCCCTAAGTTCCCAAACTACGTATCTAGAGAAGGATTATGAGATATCACCCACCAGTTTAGGAATGACATTCTCTAAGATGTCACTTACTAGTTAAGGACTAACATTCTCTTAGGGATCACATGCCAGTTTAGGACTGACTCCCTAGTCCTTTAGGACCCTAGTTGAGTGAATCCACATAACCATTGTTAGTACCCATTGCACAGTACTAATACCCTTCTAACTGGGGTTACAAGTTGAACCCTAATTAGTTCAGATTGGTGTATGTCGGTTAGATGATACATACAATAGACTCAGTTTTTTATTCAGTACAAATTCAATTTAGATTTGATTGATCACAGCATACAGACTTCCAGTTATTTACTTATCAGATTTCAGCAATTCAGTTTATAGATTATTTCAAAATCATTATACATTTGGTCTTGCATTTTCAGTATTCTAGTTTTCATGCATTCATACTCAGTTATCCCATGCTATTTGAACAATCATTATTTCATGCATTTCAACCTAGTCTCATCTCATATACTAGTACATTTAAAGTACTAACCATGTACTCTTTCTTTGCGCTATGATGTTTTAAATCATATGTTTGGACACTCAGTTTCCTGACGGCGCTTAAACAGTTTAGATTATCAGCAACACCAGTTGTGGGGAGTCCTCATATATGGAGGACCTATTTTGTTATTCAGTATCATTGTATTTCTTTTCGGTTAGTTAGTTTGAGTTAGTTGGGCCCTGTCCTATCAACTCCTCAGTCAGTTTAGAGCCTTTTAGAAATTTGGACGGCCAGTTAGTTTAACAGTTTTATTAGTTGGATTTCAGAATGTTAGCAGATATTTTCAAATTTCCAGATTTAGTAGTATTTTTAGTATTTAAAACCTTATGGGATGATCAGTTGTTTTCCACATTTGTCTTTTATTATCAGTTTTTCTCAGTGCTTATAACAGGTACCAGCTCATAGGTTATCTTGTGGTCACTTGTGACCATAAGCACTATTGTCGCGACGGGGGGTAGCCTCAGATCATGACACATAGGAACACCCTATACCAATCTCAAACTCCAAGTTTATACGCCTTACATCAGTATAGGACTTTTGAAGACTTTAGGCAGCTATAAGCCTATCTCGAATCACCTTAACCTTTTCTATAGCCTGATAAACCACTTCCAGACAAAAAATATTGGCCTTACCAACCTCAAGATCTACACCTCCTATGATAAAGTGCCTCAAAAGGGTCTATTCCTATACTAGAATGGTAGATATTATTTTAAGCAAACTCTACAAGAGGTAGATGCTCAACCCAATTACAATCGTTGTCAATCAAATATACCCGAAGCATATCCTCTAATATCTAAATAGTTCTTTCTGCTTTCCCATCTATCTGCAGATGAAAGTCAGTACTCAGACTAACCTTAGTTCCCAAACAATTCAGAAAAGACTCCTTGAAGTAAGATGAAAATTGTGTACCACGATTAGAGCTAATTGAAATAGGTACCCTATGCAACTTCACAATTCCATAAAGATACAAATTTGTATTATCCTCCGCTAAAAAGTTAGTCCTTATTGGCAAAAAGTAAGAGGACTTTATTATCCTATCCACGATGACCCAGATTGAATAAAATTGGTTTCGAGACCAAGGAAGACCGGTAACAAAATCCATATTAGTTACCTCCCATTTCCATTCCAGCAATTCTATTTCTGATACAACCCACTAGGCCTTATGTGCTTAATTTTGACTTGTTGGCACACCATACACTTGGCTACAAGGTTAGACAAAGCACTCTTCATACCATTCAATAAATAGACCTCCTTAAGGTCATAATACATTTTAGACGAATCAGGATCAAAAACATACTGTGACTCATGCACCTCAGCCAATACCCTTTCACGCAACCCATCACACGCCAGAAACACATAACCTCCCCTAGTACCTCAAGTTACCATCATTACTATCCTTAAATACCATTAATATTTGCCTTCCTACATCACTCCTAATCTTCCTTAATATATAATATAGCATTTTCTTCTTCTTGATTTTTGCACCAAGAGATGGCAGAACAACTTCCTATAACAACACACTACCATCCTCAGAGTCTAGAAGATGGACTATAAGATTATTCAAGAGGTGAATTTCCTTCAGCAATTCTTTCTTCTCTTTTTCCACATGAGCAAAACTCCCCGTGGATATCCTTCTAAGAGTATCAGAAACCTCATTAGCTTTATCTGGGTGGTAGTGAAGGCTGCTATCATAGTCCTTGAGAAGCTCCAACCATCTTCTCCGCCTGAGATTCAACTCCTTCTGAGTGAACATATACTGTAGACTTTTATCATAAGAAAAGATGTACACATGCACTCTATATAATAATGCCACCAAATTTTCAAAGCAAAAACGACTACTAAATGTTCCAAATAATGAGTAGTATAATTCCTTTTACCTAGAAGCATAGGTAATAACCTTCCTGTGCTGCATAAAAATGTAACTAAATCCCACTCGGGATGCTTTACAATAAACCAAAAATCCCTTATTACCTTCAAGTAATGTCAAAATCAGAGACAAAGTTAGCTTATCCTTAAGCTTCTCAAATATACCTTCACAAGCTTCCATCCAAGAAAACTTTGCCTTCTTCTTAGTTAACTTAGTCAATGGGGAAGCTATAGAAGAAAAACCCTTCACAAACCATCTATAATACCCAGCCAAGCTCAAGAGACTCTGAATGCTGGTTGGAGTCATGGTTCTAAGCCACTTTTTAACCATAGCCACCTTTTGATGATCCATCAAGATCCCTTCACTAGACATAATATGACCAAGAAAAGTTATAGTGCTCAAACAAAACTCACACCTAGAGAAATTAGCATACAACTACTGTTCCTTTAAGTTCTGCAATACCACACGAAGGTGATAGCATGATCCATCTTATTATTAGAATTCACCAGGATTCATCAATGAACACTATGACAAAAAGATTCAGAAACTGCCTAAAAACTCTATTCATCAAATTCAAAAATATCGTTAGTGCATTAGTTAAACCAAATGACATTACCAATAACTAAAAGTGCCCATGCTGAGTACGAAAAGTAGTCTTAGGGACAACAACCTCCCTAATATTAAGTGGATGATACCCAGATAAAAGATCTATCTTAGAAAGCAACTTGGCACCTTGCAACTTATCAAACAAGTCATTTATCCTTGGATTATCATACTTGCTCTTAACTTTTACATTAGTCAATTATCGATAGTCAATGCACATCCAAAGGGAACCATCCTTCTTGTGCACAAATAACACTAGTGAACCATACGGGGATACACTAGGATGAATAAACCCCCTATCCAAAAGATCCTTAAGTTTTTCCTTGAGCTCCCTCAACTTAGTTGGAGCAATTCTATAAGGAGGAATAGATATTTGGCAAATTTCTGAAACCAAACTAATCTCCTTATCCTGAGGAACACAGAGAAGATCATCCAAAAATATCTTAGGAAACTCATTTACTATCAGAACTTAATTAAAAAATGGGTCTTCCGAGTTAAAATCTTTAACCCAAACAAAATGATAGAGACACCCTTCGGAGATTATTCTCCAAGCTCTAATATAAGAAATAAACCTCCCACTAGGAGCTAGGAAATCACCCTTCCACTCGAGAATCATTTCACCAAAGATACTAAAGTCGAGCTTACGATTCCGACAATCTAAGGTCGCATAACAAGAGTGTAACCAATCCATCCCCAAAATAACATCAAAATCCACTATATCGAGTTTGAAAAAATCCACCAAAGTCTGCCTACTACCAAAAGATACTACGCACCCTCTATAGACTATGTTAATAATGATAGAATCTCCTACCCAGGTAGAAACCAAAAAAAGGATCCAAAATAACTTCAGGATAAAAAACAAAACAGATAGCCATATATGGAGTAACATAAGAAAGAGTGGACCCAAGGTCAAGAAAGCAATATATGTCAAATCATAAGAGCTATAATGTACCAGTCCCGACATCAAGAGATGCCTCAGATTCCTGTAGAGATGTAAAAGTATACAAATTATTCTGACCAACACCAGTATCAGAAGTAAAAATAGATGCAGAAGAAGCACCCTTTGATGTATGATAAAAATAAAAAGCAATTGTATCCTTACTTTCTCTCATAGCACCCTTACCAACCAAACAATTCCTAAGCATATAGACTGGCTGAGCAGATTTAAAAAAATTGTCCCTTCTTTCATCACAAAATCCCTGATGAAGATGACTATAGAACCAACAAAGATGGAATGAAGAAGCCGACTGTGCCCCACTCGATTGAGATTTGGCATCCTATGCCTAAAAATTATCACTACCCTGATGCCTATAAGGATTTGGGTATGGAGTAGTAACAAAAAAAAAGGAACCAAAACTCCCCCACTTCTTTTTTAGCCACTCACAGCCATCCCGACTACCCTATTATTACCCTCCACCTTGTTCAGAAGACCTGAACTTCTTATCTTGTCTTTCCCCAAATTCAGCTTGCTTCATTTTTTCTTTCTTCGCATGTAACATATGAACCACCAACCTTGATATCCATATCCTTGATCAGTAACATAGACTTGCTTTTATGCGTCAAATCGCAAGACATTCCCAAAGCAAAATTTGTCATCCTCACCCTTATATCGGACAACAATGCTAGAGCATACTTTGATAGCCAATAAAATTTCAAGGCATATTTCTTGACTGACATTTTCTTTGTCTTAATTGACAAATTTCTTCACTTTTGCTTTCCTCAACTACTAAGAAAAGAAGCGATCCAGAAAAGCATTTGAGAAAGTTTCCCATAAGAACAACTGCTCAACATCACCCTTTACCTCATCCTATTCCTCGTACCACTAGTATGTAATATCCTTGAGATAATAAGATACAAAATTTACCCCGTCCATATTCGTGGCCTTCATCACCCTGAATATTTTCTCTATTTTATCCAAGAAACACTGTGGATCCTCCTCCACCTTCACTCCAGTGAAAGTAGAAGGATTCATCTTCGTAAATTGGACAACCTTTATGGCCTTAATTGTTGAAACACAAGATACATCCCGCTTAGCCTAAGCAACAACCAACTAAGCAATAGTATAGATTAATAAATAAAATTCTGCATTAGTCACCTCACCCTTAGAAAGACTAGTAGCAACTAGATAAACTCCAGAAATATAAGGGACTTGACCTCTTTATTAAGTATGGATCCCCCTGTGTCCCTTCCACGTCCCTAGATGGGACAAAAAAGTTTCATTGTGTTCAAGCTTATTGAAGCATGATCTAAAAATCAAACAAACCAAGAATAGAAAAGACCTTTGACTCTAAGTTTAAAATAGAATACCAATAAAGTAAAGCTTTCCTAAATTTCTTATAGCCTCTCCCTTAAGAAGTGGTGCGCTACATACCCCTAAAGAGAATCTATGTGACACGACTTTATGGACACCTAATTGACCATGAACCTAAAGCTCTAATACCAACTTGACATGACCCGATCAAGGTTCTTGTCGTAATGGGCAACCTATGTCCAACCAGGATCGAGGACCACCCTTCCCCCCAAAACCAAACCCAATCATCCAATCTATACCTTAAGTCAGATGAACTCTAAGCATATAAAAAGAAATAGTATAATTATCCAAATCTAAACTCTAGGATAGATCTATAACTGTGACAAACACAGATGATTCCAACATCCCAAACAAATAGATAACCATAACCAAATTATAAACAAAAACCAAAACAATAACTGAATAAGGTCCCCAACATAACATAAAAGGATGGAAGAACCAACAATTCAACAAAACTATTTCAACCCCAACGCCAATTTCAATACTAAGGCTGACACCAATACCGATCCCACCCAAACCAACACATAGTAGTTCCACAAAAGCCTCTAACTAAAAGAAAAATAATATCCAATTAGGGCATGCCCCCAACCATATCCAAAACCTATATCCATAAAAAAAACAAAGGATTTAAAAACACCCATGAATATGAAATGCATCCTTCCAAAATATGGAAGCTCACTAATTTAATCCAATAGACTTAATATCAAATCTGAGCACTAATCAGGAGAAGTAGAATGGATTTTTCCTATATTTTATGGGGATACAGCCGCCTAAGGATGGGTTAGCAGGAAAACTCTAGCATTAACTAACGATAAGGATAAAATAATGTCAACTAATAAAACCAAGTAAACCAACTATATGCATATAAACCATACATACATATATATATATATATATATATATATATATATATATATATATATAACCATAATGGGAAAAGGAACTAGGTTTAACATGCATTAAAAACCATTAATCTAGGTATGTGTATCTTACCATCCAAAACCACCCACGGGCTATATGGGTCCGATGTAACCCCCTAAATAAGTCCCAATATGTGTACTGCATAAACCAGAGAAACCATAAGAGGAGGGGATTCCCAAGTACCCTTACTATAAGACCCCACATTTTCACGTGTCAAATTCAACTCGTAAAGCACCATGAAAGATCCCAAGACTTAAAAATTTTCACAGGTGTTCAATACTTTGTCTAATTTTAGACCTCTAAACTTTGAGGATTTATTTGACAACCTTCCTAACCTTCGCTTTTGGATTTTCAAGTTGCGTTGCGATGGGGCAAGGTCGTATTACATCCCAGGTGAATTTTGGAATTTTCAAAATCCATTTAGAGCATTTTTAGATTTCAAAACAGTAGCATCATGCGATTAGCATATGACGCATACTATATCGCATGGTCCTAGCATTATATAGAGCATGCGACGCATGCTATTTGCAGCAGAAAATAGCCTGCGATGCATGCTCCATTGCACGATGCCAAAAATTTCAGCACTCCAGCTTCGTGTCCTTAAGGGTATTTGGGTCAATTTGTATCCATATATAAGCTTCTAAAAATGGCATTAAACCCATTTTTCACAAAAATATTAAGCTTCCATAAATTTTCTCTCAAGAACAACCAAGAAATCAACTTAGGATTTTCATAGAAGCTCCAAGAATCAAGAGATTTCTCCAAAAAACTTCAAGGAAACTTCTAACTAAGGTATGCGTGAGTTGATTCAAGGACTCCTTTCGTCCATAAAGCTCAAGAACCATCTTCTAAATTATGTATTATGATATTTATGTTGTTGGTGGTTGATGATCATGTTGTTGGAGTGTGATGATGCCCAAGATGGGATTTTTGTATGTTTGTGTGAAGCAATGATGGTATATGATGTATAAATATGTGAAATTTATGGTCAAATACTTGTAATCTTGATGAACCCACCTATTCCTAAGATGTGAATGTAAGGTGTTTGTGAAAATACTTAAAAGACTAGAAATTATGCTTTTATGACATAATAGGTCCTAAATGACTATTTCCATGTTCTAAGTTTATGTTCAACATGATTTCCAGCCATTGTCTTGAATTGAAGATGTTGTAGGAGAAGCTCATGATATTGTTGTGATATAAAATGACCATGATATTGAAGCCATGCAAGTATATATATATGTTGTATGTGTTTCGGTCCATATGATAGATTGTTGAGAACCATGCTTAGTATGAAATCCCTACTTATGATATTGTGAATTGTGGACTCTACTCTTATGATCAAGACAGTCTTGTGTGTCAGTTTCCTTCCATCAAGTCCTGGGGGTACTTGTAACCAAAAACTATATTTGCGTGCCTAGAGCCATTGTCATGTTTCACGATATCGTCAGTCAAGCCATGATCTATAGAATTCAGTTACTCATGTAACTCAAAAATCTCAGAAGTCTCAGTAGTTAAGTAATCTCAGTTATGCTCAATTAATCTCAGTAATATCATTACCCAATAACTTCACTAATCTCTATAAGTCAGTACTCTCAGAAATCTCAGAAAACTCAATACTCAGTAAGATCGGTAATCTCATGACTCAGTTAGCTATCAATTATAAGTAGTATTCCGTTAATCCAAGGAACTTAGTAAACTCAGAATCAGTTCAGTTTAGTTAGTTAGTTCATCTCAGATAGTCATCTTCAGTGTCATTCAGATGGGAGTAGGATTAAGCACCAAGCGAACCTAGGGATAGGGGATCACCCATTAGATAGGACTGAGATCCCTAGAAGCAATCCCTAAGTTCCAAAACTACATAGATAGCGTAGGTACGAGATACCACCTATTAGTTAGGTATGACATACTCAGGGATCACCCGTTAGTGCATTTATATGTATAGGACTAGTCCCAGGGGGTCACCCACTAGATTAGGACTGACTCCACAACAGTTGTCTTTACTGGTGGCGCGATTATGACACCCGTCAAGTTAGGGCAAAGATTGGACCCCAGTTAGCTTAGCATGGGGTATGTCGGTTAAATGAATACATCCCACAGTTTTAGTTACAGAAAATCAGAAGTGTCAAATACAGTTAACTCAGCTTAGTAGTACAGACTCGGGATTGTTGGACACAGTCAATTCTTATCGATTGTCATCAGACTCTAAGATCACCCACTAGATAGGACTGATCTCATTCATAGTCAACCAGTATTAGTATAATCAGATTTAGAAATCACCCATCAGGTAGGACTGATCTCAGACTAAGTTAAGTCATTCTTAGCAGCATATTCAGAGATTACCCATTAGCTAGGACTAATCTTAGACTCAGATATTCAGATACAGTCTGGAACTCAGATAGTTCCACCAGAATTAGGACTGTTAGATAAAGTCATCCATGTTATCAGTCTCTCATCTATTCAGTATCTAAGTATCACTAGACTCATGTGGTCAGAATACAAACTCAATAGTCAGTATCTCCATACATTCAGTAGCAGTTATGTATGCATGTATGTATTCTCACGATCATATTAGTCATCATGTTCATGCATATAAACCCCATGAATTTAGCCTACCCCTACGTATACTTAGTACTTTAGTTATACTGACACATTTATGCTATGGTGCTTTCTCTTTATGTTACACCATAAGTTCTGAGGTGAAGATTCCAGACCAGCAGTGGCAGTTCAGTTAGCAGTGAGTCCTCATCTTTTGAGGACATGATCATCACATTTATTATTCTAGTATTTCAGTTTATTTTTAGTTTAGGGAGTTAGTTGGAGACATGTTCCTTTAACTCCCTATTCAGCCAGTTTAGAGGCTTTTAAATAATTACAGAGTTTTTAGATTTAGACTTTAGTATTTTCAATTTTGTTTTGGTACTATGATACCACCTTATTTCAGAAATTTTACTGTTCAACATTGAACCTTATGACCTTTTGTTCATGTTTCTACATTTTTATACATACATTATGCAGTTATAGGTATAGATATCAGGCATGGGTAAGCTTGTGGTCCTTTAGGGTCATGATCACCATATAGCATTCCAGTTCAGAAAATTATGGCGTTACAAACTTGGTACCAGAGCCTAAGGTTCAATAGAGTCCTAGGAAGTATGAAAGCCTCATCTAGTAGAGTCTTGTGCATGGGTGTGTTGTGCGCCACATTTATGTACAAGAGGCTATAAGATATTTTAGGAATATTTTCCCTTCTTTCAGTATTCATATCGTGCCAGTGAGAAAAATTTTGAGTTGAACTCTCAGTCTAATTCTTGTTCCTCTTCTGTTTGCAGAACATGCCTCCTAAAAAGAGAATAGGGAACCAATCAGCCCCTCAGCCGGTAGATCCTGAGAATGAAAGTGTGTCATATGTTGTGTTTTAGGCAGCTTTCTAGGTGCTAGCCCAAGCTATGAAAACTACAGTGCAGACTAATAATCAAGCTGCTGCTCCTCGACAGCAGGGTAATGATGCAGCCGCAGCTGGACTTCATAACTTTACCAGGATGAGCCCTCCTAAGTTCTTTGGGTCTAAGGTAGGTGAAGACCCACAGTTGTTTGTAGAAGGGGTAAATAAAGTTACCCAAATCATGCATATGTCAGAGGAGGAGAGTGTGGAATTAGCATCCTATAGACTGAAAGATATTGCTCATGATTAGATAATGTTGTGGAGGAAGAGTAGAGGGGAAGATGCAACTCTCATGACTTGGCAGATATTTAGGATGCCTTCTTAGATAAGTTTTTCCCATTAGAAATGAGAGAAGCTAAGGTAGAAGAGTTTATGAACCTGAGATAAGGATCCATGACAGTGAAGGAGTATTGTCTTAAGTTTAACCAATTAGCTAAGTATGCTCCTGAATTGACGATACGCCCAAATTACATCTCTCTTACGAGAGAGTAAGTGGCCATTGTCAAATATATAACCCAACTAGGTTGGGGTTGAATCCCATTAGGAATATGGTGTTAATTAAGTTGTATGCAGATTAGTTGACTTTTAATCATTCATTTCCGTAAAATAAATAGGGGGATTTGATTCAGTTCACAAATTAATGGTTTCAATTTAACAAGATGAAATATGTGTAGTAGTATTCAAATTCAGAGAAATAGCAAGCTAGGGTATGTCCATCTTGTAGTTTTTAATACTTACTAACTATGGGCTTTATGAATTCATACATGCATCATGCTTTCAGAGAAACGTATTGTATTTAATAACATAATCCTAGTGTTTCTCAACCATCAAGGACTAATTCACTTTAGTTCTCT
The DNA here is from genome assembly GCF_002878395.1 of Capsicum annuum. Taxonomy (NCBI): domain Eukaryota; kingdom Viridiplantae; phylum Streptophyta; class Magnoliopsida; order Solanales; family Solanaceae; genus Capsicum; species Capsicum annuum. The sequence goes on from NC_061116.1 coordinate 125,221,583, forward strand.
CGAATCAAAAGCGTTCACCAAAAAAACAATACAAAATATCCAAGTAGTTAATCCTGCTAAGGCCTTAACTTATAAAATAGGGGTTGGTAATCCTATTTTCTTTTCACTACTCTCTTTTTTGAACATCAACCTTTCTTTCGAATAAGTTGCATTTTAAGGCATATCCTCTATGTTTGCAACCACGAGAATTCAAGATAAGCGAAGAGAGTATGATGTAAACAAGTCAATGCATAGTGAATTCAAAACCCAAAGTGATATATTGTATGCTACAAGGCTTCCATAACCCTAACTAATAAACTTAGCTACTCATGAATAAAATGAAAAGTATCATAAATATATTCATCATACCAAAAACTAGAAGACGATCTTGGTGTGCGAATAGTGAAAACAAGAGAGAAAAAATGTTTCTCTCTCTCCCCTCAAGCTAATCCTCATTTCTCCTCTCTCCAAATAATACAGAATAATGAATAATGAATAAAAATTCAGCAATTAAGTCTTTTAATAATCTCTTCTCTCATAATTTCCTTATAAGTCCCTGAACTAATTATATATGACAAATTAGTCTTGGACATAGTTTCTAGGCGCCATATTTGGTCCAGATTGCTACTCTCTCTTGTGTCATATGCCATCCGCATTCCCTAGTCCCATTATGTCTTCATCTACCTCATTAATACCTGAAATCATGATAATCACATTGGTTAGCTCAATTACGTAGAAGTAGAGTAAAAATATAAGAAACTAGGAACTTTGTTCTCTAAACATAGCTAAAGTATGGATAAGTTATGCTGCTTAGGCATATAAATACACCCAAGATCACTTGATAGGTGTCCCCCGAGCGACTATGAGAATTTTTGTGACTGGTGTGTCCAGATTAGTATTGAAAGAGTGTAGGACAGCTATGCTTAATAGAGACATGGATCTTGCTGGGTTAATGATACATGCCCAGAAGATAGAGGCAAATAAGTCTAAGGAGAGGGAGAAGAGTAAGAAAGAAAGAATGGGCAGTTATAGTTTTTCTCAGCCAGGGTCACAAGGTGGTGACCGTTTCCGAAATAGTTAGAAATTCTCAGTCCCAGCTCCATCTTCAGCTAGTGTACCATCACCCAAGTCTAAGGGTGGGGTACCAGGCTCTGAGGCCTAGGGTAGTGAAGGTAGAAGTCTTACCTATCCTCTTTGCAAAAAGTGTGGTAAGAATCACTTAGGTGCATGTAGAGTAGGCAGTGATGTATGTTATGGATATGGTAAGCCAGGTCATAGGATGCGAGAGTGTGGGGTTCTAGCACAGAGGGGTAAAGATTTACTCTAACATGGTACCGGGAGTGGTCAACATCAGAATAGATTTTATGCACTCCAGACCCTTCATGATCTGAAAAGTTTCCCCAACCTAGATTCGGGTACGTTACAAGCTTTTCATGATCATTGTATGCATTGTTAGATATCTTGCTATCATTTGAGCTTATGTTTCTGCATGAGTTAGTTACTAGCATCAGTAGGTCCAGTTCAGTTCATGTATCATGCACTAGTTTTATCTCTCCAACGTTTAGTTATAATCTAGTTTGTAGATGCCCTGTGCATCACCCCAGTATCTCAGCAATGTAAACATTCCTAGAGGGACATAGTTTCCCAAGGAGGAGATAGCCCACCTTTTCTTAATGCTCTTATGATCTCGTTATAAATTGGTTATCAAGTTCCATTGCATTATCAATCAAGATTTCAAGTGTCAGTTTAGTCAAATATTCATGAATTAGATATGCGTGTTTAGTATAGAAAGTTTAGTTTTTTAGTATTTTCAGTCATACATTTACATATCATGTCAGTCATGTAATCATGCATCAGCTATGCATGGATTCAGCCTTTCAGTTGTGCATCAGATATGCATTCTCATTTTGAGAAAACTCAGTTTATTGGAATCCTCAGTCCTACATTCATAAGTAAGTTACCCATGCATCAGATATGCATGTCAAATATAATATATTCAGATTTTTAGTCATGTCAGTCACGAACCTATATCTCAGTAGCATATGTCTTGTACGTACTTCAGTTGATCGTTCTCTCCTCTTAGTCAGTTCCATTCAGGGATGAATATTCCCAAGGGAAAGATATTATAAGACTCCACAAATTCGCGTATCAAATTCAACTCGTAAAGCTCCATGAAAGATCCCATGACTTAAAAATTTTCACAAGTGTTCAACACTTAGTCTCATTTCAGACCTCCAAAATCTCATGAAATCAGAACTTAGTAAGATCAGTAATCTCATGACTCAGTTAGATATCAGATGTCAGAAGTGTTCAGTTAGTCCAAGGAACTCAGTAAACTCAGAATGAATTTAGTTTAGTTAGTTAGTTTAGCTCAGATAGTCATGTTCAGTGTCATTCAGATGGGAGTAGGATTCAGCACTGAGCAAACCCAGGGATGGGGCCTCACCTGTTAGTTAAAACTGAGATCCCTAGAAGTAATCCCTAAGTTTTAGAACTACGTAGCTAGCATAGGTATGAGATGCCACTCGTTAGTTAGGACTGTCATACTCAGGGATCACCCGTTAGCGCATTTATATGTATAGGACTGGTCCTAGGGGGTCACCCGCTAGATTAGGACTGACTCCACAGTAGTTGTCTTTACTGGTGGCGTGGTACTGACACCCTTCCAGTCAAGGTAGAGATTGGACCCCAGTCAGCTTATCACGGGTCATGTCGGTTAGATGAATACATCCTAGAGTTTCAATTATAGAAAATCAGGACTGTCAGATACAGTCAACTCAGATTAGTAGTACAGACTCAAGGAATGTTGGACACAGTCAATTCTTATCGATTGTCATCAAACTCCAAGATCACCCACTAAATAGGACTGATCTCATTCATAGTCAACCAGTATCAATATTATTAGATTTACAGATCACCCATCAGGTAGGACTGATCTCATACTAAGTTAAGTCATTCTTATTTAGCAGCGTATTCAGAGATCACCCATTAGCTAGGACTGATCTTAGACTCAGATATTCAGATACAGTCTGGAACTCAGATAGTTTCACCAGAATTAGGATTGTTAGATACAGTCATCCATGTAATCAGTCTCTTAGCCATTTAGTATCTCAATATCACTAGACTCATGTGGTCAGAATTCAAACTCAATAGTCAGTATCTCCACGAGTTCCGTAGCAGTTTCGTTTGTATGTATGTATTCTCACATTCATATTAGTCAGCATGCTCATGCATATAAACCCCATGTATTTAGCCTACCCCCATGCATACTCAGTACTTTAGTTGTACTGACACATTTACGCTATGGTTCTTTCTTTTTATGTCACACCATAGGTTCTGAGGTGCAAATTCCAGACCAGCAGTAGCAGTTCTATTAGCAGTGAGTCCTCATCTTTCGAGGACATGATCATCACATTTATTATTCCAGTATTTCCGTTTAGTTTTAGTTTAGGGAGTTAGTTGGAGACATGTTCCTTCAACTCCCTATTCAGATAATTTAGAGGCTTTTAGATGATTATAGAGTTTTTAGAGTTAGATTTTAGTATTTTTAGTTTTATTTTGGTACTGTGATACCACCTTATTTCAGATGTTTTATTGTTCAATATTGAACCTTACGGCCTTTTGTTCATGTTTCCGCATTTTTATACATACATTATGTAGTTATAGGTACAGATATTAGTCATGGGTTAGCTTGTGGTCCTTCGGGATCATGTGCACCGTGTAGCATTTTGGTTCAGAAAATTGGGATGTTACACTTACCCTCCATGATAAATATGTATTGTGTACTTAGAGGATTCATATGTACCTCATAGTATCATATTGGTCGCTATGACCAAACCCTCATATCAGCAAACATGATTTTCCATTGTTTGTTCATTGAACTCCAACCTTCACAGTTAGATATCACACATTGCCATTATTGTCCAATTAAAACCATTTCCACCCAACCAATCCATTATTCCATTTATTATTAACCAAGTTTATTAATAGTTGTATCATCATACAAACTATAACTTGCAAGTATTTTCCCTGCTCAACCTTAAGACGTAAAGAGAATCTTGTGAGCCCATTTACCAAGTTAACTTAGGGAGTCCCAATTACCCCATAAGTGTTCCATTATTATGTGTTCTTGAGGGAGTCCCATGATACAAGAATAATCATGGAGATGAACTTTTGAGAGTGCGCATCGAACCCGAGACTCAAAGTGTGTAAATGAAGAAAAAAGGAACACCATATCACACACCAAGAATGGACAATGCACTGAACTCCATAGGCACATTTTGTCTTCCCTTCATAAAGGGCATTTGAGACATTTCACTTATGTTTGTAATAAGTCTATAAATAGACTAGTTTTAGGTCTTTAGTTCTTTAGTTGTTTATGGATATTGAAATTTATAACACTTGAACCAAACTCTCTCTAGTGTGAGGAGTGTACCACCTTAGTTTAGGGCTTAGAAAAGTCACCAAATCCGAAATAAGGGTGATGCTAGGGTAGAATCGCTAGTATTGCCAAACATTGTTAGAAACCTTGGTGCTTGAGTGGTCCACGCCCTCTTGTATCATGGTAAGAGTGTTGGTGTTGCTTTTACAATTTAAGGGTCTTAGTATTTAAGATTCACTTAGGTTCTTAGTTCTTGTAAGGGTTAATGTCTCACTACCTATCCCTTTAATTCTTGTAATCATTTGTAGTGTTTGTTGTTGTTCTAGTAAAAATCGTGGGTTTGGCTTTATCTCTTGTTGTTGTTCTTGTTATATTATGTTCATCACGTTTTATAGCTACTATTTTGGTGTAGAAATACGCCTTGTTATCCCCTTGGTGTTCTCGGTTCTCTTGTTTTTTTCTACTGCCGAGAGAGTGTTCTTGTTGAGCTCTCGATTTTTCTTGTGTTTGTTTCTTGTTTCCGTGTTATAGGTTAATTCCGTTATCATCCCATGTACCCCACAAGCATTCTACTATGTTTATGAGGGGTATTCCATTGTACCTAAAAATGAGTTCAATTGACAATAACCATGACCACCAAACCATTCCATTTAACTATTCTAAACCATTTGAAACCATTTATTCCTTTTAGGGTTCTATTACCAAACCATTCCATGCAATAATTCCATTAAAGGGTCCTACAATGTAGTAATGGCATTCTCATAGGCATTTTATCAAACATATTAGGGGAATAGTATTTCCAAAACCAAAATCAAATACCAATTAAGCATTCCCATACAACCAAGTATATAAAACCAACATTAAAACATCTAAATACATAATTATTACACGGGAAAACCATAACCAAGCCATCAATAACCAAAACTCCTAATATTTATTTGAAAATCCAAAACCAAACAACAATTATGCCATGAAAACGATTTACAAAACATGCCTTTGAAAGTAATAATGAGAGAAGGAGTACATGCCTTAAATTGAGAAGATGATGGAGAGAATCACCAACACAAGCCCCAAATAAATCCTTAAGATGAAACCCTAGATTTATTTTCATAAGAAATTTAGAAAGGATTTGAGAGTGTTTTCTAAGTTTTACTGAATAGAATAATAGTGCAAATAACCTCCCAAGTGTGTTAAAAGTCCGGAGGACTTAATAAGTTAAGTGGGAAATTATCCAAATTACCCTTACTTAAACTGCATGAAATTCCCGTCAAAGGGTACATTATTCATACCAGTCGTACCCTTTAACATGAGTGGTACCCAATAATCGTACCTTAGGCCTCTCCTTAGACCCAACACTATCCTGGGTGTGACTTACCAAAATCAAATTGTACCCAAAACATACGACCCATATCTTTGAACCGTACCCCTGGCAGAATAGAATCATAAGAGGTTTGAACATTATATACTATATAAGTCCATGGTATAACTCATACCATATCTTATGACTCATGGTGAGCCACTCTTACTCAGATCCAAGTTAGGCTACCAAGTCTAAGATTAAGTGAAGGAAAGACCCAAACCAAATGACCCATATCAAACTATACAACTTTTACCAACCTAATTCATACCCATTGCAGAAACTAATACAATCCCACAAACCAAAAATAATTAGAATACGACTAAACAATAGAACCCGTACCCTAACATACGACTGGTTCCCCTTGATGTTGGGTGAATTTATGCATTCTAGTGCTATTATTCTAGCCTATTTAGCCTTGTTTTGAGGATGATTATTATGCTATATGTGTTAATAATGATATAAATGATCAATTATCTGTCAAAGTATGTGTTCATGATGTTTAATGGTGTTTCCACACAAGTTTTGATTCAATTCAATCATTTAGAGTTCAACCGAGAAAACTACTGTGACTAGCTTGAGCTAGGGGTTTTTCTAGTCTATTGTACTGAGTTCTAGTGTGTTTTAATGAGTTACTAAGGATTTTATTATGTGTTTATATGTGAATAAACTTATTTATAATGTTCAAGGGTTAATTGGATCAAGAAAAGAGTGAAAAAAATGAGTTAAAGCTCAATGTGAATTTAGCCTATGCTTAGTTCGTGTTTCTAGTTCATCGGTGAGGATGTTGTGTTATTTTGAGCTCTTAATTGATGTGTTTAATGATTTAGGATTCTTTTTTTATGGATTATTATGATATATTAAGTATATAAAAGCTTCAAATCAAGTAGAAACAACTCAGTAAGACTCGGAATGCTCAACAATAGCACAAGCCGCAAGCTGGATGCATTTTGGACCCTTGAAAAGTATTGGGCGAGTGTGAATTATACCAGTTTCCAATGGCATAGTTCAAAGTACCAATATATTCATAAGAGTTCCAAGTGTTTTTAAATATGGCACGTGTATGTTAATTTGGATTTTAACGAGGCCCCGCGATGCGTTAAAATCGTGAACAGCTACTGGAATTTGACAGATTTTTTTGGAAATTGTGAATTTGCATGTCTCCGCGTCACACCGATGCCCAAAATCGGGATAACTCTGACCATCTGAAGTAAATTAGTGTGGAAACACAAACCTATTCGGTTTATGACTTGTATACTATAAATATAACGTACCAAACTCTGTTTTAATCATCTTGGGACCTCTTGGAAACCCTAGATCAATGAGAAACATCTTTCATTTTGAAGATTAATTGTGGGTATGATTTATTACTTATTCTTGATTATGAATTCAATACATATTGTTGATTTTTGTATCATGAATAGCTAATTTTCTTTACTTGAGTTATGGGAACCTTGATATGAATACCAATTTGGGTTGTGAATCTAATTTATGGTCATAAGAAATTGATGTTGTATAAACCTTTCTTTATTTTAACGATCTTTCTTGGCTACAACTTAATAGAGTCATCACTACAACATCACTTTTCCAAGATGAAAGTGTTTCTTAGGTTACTTCAATGAAACAATCACTTGTCCGAGAGAAAAGTGCTTGTCGAGCAATGTAACAATCTCTCTAGTTGCAACTTGAAAGGTGAACCCAAGAACATCACTTGTCCGAGAGGAAAGTGTATGTGGGAAAAGAAAGAGTTTACATGGATTAGAAAGATTTTAATCTTTTGTTTAATGGAAAATGTCTTAACCGGATTTGCCTATATGAGAACATAGTTGAATAGCAAACACATCCTTTAAGTTTGATAGAATTAACGGATGCACTACCTACGGAGGTTGAGAGACGAATGGGTAAATAATAGGATTCAAGTCTTCTTGCAATTGAAGTGTCAATTAGAACTCTAAACTTATTTACAACCCAATCTATTTAAGCATCTTGGTAACTATAACTCTAGTTTCCCATAACATTGTTAAATCAAAGTGTTTATCAACTTTTGTTTAACCATTTAAAACCCCCAAATTTTATCTTTTTCTACTATTTGTTTAAATTTAACTTGTAGTTATAGTTTCAAATTAGTTTAATCGTCAGTCACATTATTCCTCGTGGATTCGACCCCGACTCCAAAGTTAGGTTATTATATTGACAACGATCACTTACACCCATTCAAGAGTGCAAGTTTAGAGTTATCACCCCTTAGTCATATCCTGTCCAGAAACTAGAAATTTAGAAAATTTTCTAAAAGTCCTAAACACAGGGTGTTTCATGGTGTTTATACACTCTCAATGTGTGCATATCTATAAGAGGAAAAGTGTCATGAGACTCGTATATAGTTAAGCTACTACTCACACTCAATGGGCTACTAGCCTCACAATCATTATTGACATTCACAATAGTGTAAGTATTAACTATATTACTTTGAAGTTCTTTAGAACATTCTTCTTTGCACTGGTGTAAAGGTCCTCCTAAGCATTGGTGTAAACTAAGATTTCCCTCGTCAAATATTCAAAAGGGAGTCTTCTCTTTTAATACTTCCAATTGCCGTGTTGGTACATACACACATGTCTTTACTAAAAAATGGACATAAAATATTAGCTCGATTTGGTAGAAACCCCCATGCTTTACTCCCCACAACCGCTAATTTTTCCATTCTTAGGTTTCCATCTTGCACTCACTTACTCCTCTCAATCTTTTGTCTCTAAATTTCATATGGCTTAAAGTAAGTGGTCATCCTTCCTTAAGATTTGGGAAAGGTAGGTAGAAAGAATTGATTTGCCTATTGGTCCGCCATAATTTTAGGCCAATTTCGTACATTTGGAACCTTAAGTTGTGCAAACCAATTGGTACCCAAACAAAAGTGTCCAACTTCCAAAGGTAATGTGTCACACCACACCTTCTCATAGCACCCATATCAGGTAAAGGAAACCTTCAGGCTCTCAAAAAATCTATGACCCTCCAAGAAGTATGGGAAAAGCTTGTACACCCGAGGTATCCTTAGATAATCAACCATAAGAGGAGTTAGGTAGTTTTCATAACACCAATCATAAAAAATATAAACACATCTTGGAATTCCATAAATCTCTACCATCTTTAACAAATTTGTCTTCTTGGATCACTATTATAAAGCTTTGTGCAACCCTTCAGCACATAGATTGAGCTCAATAACTCTTTAAAGGAACCCTATGTTTGAGTGGGATCCTTATAAGTTTGCACCATCGTAAGGTCGAACCTTTAATGTACTTAAGTGCATATGTAGCTTGTTCGGCTTTGCTTATAACATAATCCTCAAAGATCTTTTTGCATTATCATTCATAATCTAGGTAAAGTTTGGAATCTTGTTTTACTTTAAAGAAAGATTGAGTAGGAATACAGTGATTCTTACTATACCCTCTATTTTGACCTTGGTTCTCGTTTCTACATATTTGGGTACTAGAACAAGAAGTTTGAGATGTAATATCCCTAGGCTTTAGAGATGCACATGTATTTAGTCCCATGGAGTAGCATTTATTATAGCTAGTATAACCATTCACACCACTTTGACTTTGATAAAAATCACTACAAGGTGAGGAATATGAATCTTCACACTCCAATTGTGCACTCTCACCATGACACTTAAAATATCCATAAGAGAAAAGGCTATACTTTATATTACCATCATGTTCAGATTGGAAAGTGTAATACTCCTCACTTGTTCCATCTTCTTTACAAGAACACTCCCAAGACTCTTCATCTTCTCTATATTCACTACAAGAATTAGGGTCACAGTTCATCTCATATTCTCCTTCAAAATAGTAGCCCTCATTCCCACACGACTCTTAATCATTGTTATATTCATAGCCCTCATAATCTCCATCTTCTTCACAGCCATAAGTATCTTTACCACAGTCATAGTATCCCATGTCATAGTCACAATTGTCCGAGGCTATCAAAGACATGCTTCCTAATATCATCTTGTACCTAGAATATGAATAAACAACATTAGTAATAATGCTTCTCACCAACAATCGTAATGATCTCAACATTGTGATCCTCACAATTAAATAAATGAATGCTAAAATTTTCTTATACTCTAGTGGTAAATAATGTGTCAAACTCTACTTTGCGGTCGGAGTGGATTCTCTTTTTGAATGACTTAAGGAAATAAAAACTATTTATGGACTTGAATTAAAAAGTTAAAACAAAATATAAAATAGAAAAGCTTAAAAGAAATAGTATGGTGAAAGAATTTGGACTCAGTATCTAATCGATCAACTTAGTATATTATAACGCCCAATTCCCTATAATCATAATGCCACACGGTGCTCATAATCCTGAAGGACCACAAGCAAACCCATGACTGATATCTATAACTGAGCCTATATAACATGCCGTAAAATATTTGGAAATATGAAATGTAAGGACATAAGGTTTAATACTTGAAACATTACATCTGATAAAGTGGTATAAAAATACCAAAACTGGACAACTGTCCAAAAATATCTGTTGTCTAAAAATATCTAGTCTATATCTAGTCTAAAAGCCTCTAACTGTCTGAATAATCTAATTGAATAAACAGTTGATAGGATTGTCCCAAACCAACTCCATCAACTGAAATAATAAAATAATGAAATAATAACATCCTTAAATGATGAGGACTCACTGCTAACTCTGACTGTAGAAAACTGGGATGCTACTGATGATATGGAGCTGGAACTCATTCTTCTGAACCTATGGTATAAGACACCATAGCGCGAATACGTCCGTACATTAGAATGTAGTTGTATGCAAGTGAGGTAGGCTAAATACAAAAGGGTTCACATGATTGAACAAATCTAACTGACTGACTATCATAAATGTGAGAATACATATATGAATACGTGAAACTATAACTGAGAATAAGATAATACTGGACACTGAGTCTGATTACTGATAACATGAGTTTTGTATAACTGATATGCTATTAACTGAGTGACTGTGTATGACAGTCCTGATTTTTATAGAACTAGTTGAGTTTCGTACTAGGCTAAGTGACTATATCTAACAGTCTTGAATCTGAAGAACTATCTGAGTTCTATTACTAAGACTGAAACTGTAACTATGGAAGTAGTTATCTAATCGACATACCTCAAATAAGCTACTGAAATTGAGTTAGGGTCCAATCTATAACCCCAATTAGAAGGGTGTTAGTACCACACCACTGATAAAGACACTAAAAGGCTACCCTCATCTAGTAGTAGACTGAGAAAGAATGGTGGGAACCCTCATCTTGTATATCAATACACCTCATCTACCCTCATCTAGTAGGTTACAATGTCTCTACTTATACGGGCTACGTAGTTATGGAATTCAAGGACTGCTGCTAAGAATCACACCCTTAACTTGTGGGTGAGTTCCCATCCATGGGTTAACTCGGTGTTGAATCTTACTCTCATCTGAATAAGTACAAAACTTATTATACTGAATTGAACTGGACTAAGTTTACTGAGTTCCGTAAACTAACGTAATAGTACTAAGATCTAACACATTTAATGGGATTACTGTGATTATTGAGTAGGACTAAACTGATACTAAGTATATTGATGTTTCCTAAGTCATGTGTCTGACAGAGTTCTACAAATCATGGCTTGACTGAAAGTATCTGGAAAACTGACACTGGCGATAGACACACAGCTAAATTGTATGGTACAAGTACCCCCAGGACTCGATAGAATGAAAATGACAAGACATGACACATCTTGAAATATGACCAGTATCCATATATCATAATACCATAAGTTGGGGATTTCATGAAGCACATGGTTATCATGTATATAAACATGACATGATTTCATTATCCTAATCTCATGGGTATTCCATCCACATCTATAAGGCATAGAATTTGCATGGGAATCAACTTAAGCACATGGATATAGCATGGAATCATCATCTAGATCAAAAATAGGTCGTAATGTTCAATTCTTATTCACTTAAGCATTTTAACAAACACATAGCATGCATGACTTTAGGCTTAGGCATGAACATTAAATAAATATATCATGATTTAATTAATCAACTCAAATTCATAAATTTTAACCCATACGCTAGCATAGATTCATGAACAACACATAATATTCCAACTTGGGGATCATACAACCATAACCACATGAACATAATTAACCCATAATAAAAACATCACAATTTATTATTAAAAAATAGGTTCTTGACCTTCATGGATGAAAGGAATCCATGAATGAACACTGTTCATACCTTAGATGAAAGATTATTAAAGATTAGTGATAAGATTTGCTTGAATTTGAAAGCCCAATTGAAAATCCTAACTTGTTCTTGAGAGTATTTGAGAGAAAAAACTATAATTTGGGTTAAAAGTGGCTGAATTATGTGTTATAAGCTTATATAGGGGTGGATAAATGACCCATTTACCCCTATGGATATAGATTTAAAAGACAAAAAACTGGGCATTAATGCGATATACAATATGGTGCGTTGATGGCCTCAATGCGATACTTGGTGCAATGCGCCATGATCGCGTCAAGCCTCAGTACTTTTTACTGAAGACCTGCAAACAATAGTGACCAATGTGATAGATGATGTGGCACACCATGATCACGCTGGTCCACTATTTTAGACTTCCAAACGTGGTCTAGACGAGGTCCAAAAATTCAAAACTCATATGATAATCCCTATTGAAATTACTGATCATGATTCAACTTAGATATAACCTTTAAAGGACTTTATGGTCTTGAAATGAGATTGCCAACTTTTGATGGCTGAAAATAAGCTAAGTTTGAAAATTTGGGCTAGGATATTCGAAGTCTTGGACCCCTTATATAAGCATACATGAACTAAATTAAGTTTAGAATTTTGCGGGGTCTTACAATATGTCCCCCTTGGGAACATTCATCCTCGAATAGGACTGACTGAGAGAAATGATAAGTTGAAGTGTATATATTCTAATCATGATCAACTGACACATGTTTTCATGATTGACATAACTGATAGGATGAATATATATCATACTGAACATGCATATCTGATGTATGAGTGACTGATTCATGAATGCATGACTGAGTGTTCGGATGAACTGAGTTCCTCATAATGAGAATGGATATATGATGCATGATTACTTAACTAAACTGATGCATGAATGCATGACTAAATATGCAATGGTACTTAGTACCAAGTTTGTAATGGAATTCAGAACATGAAACTGAAGAAGCTTAAGGAGAATTGTTACCTTGAGCCGTGTCTGAATTTGCGGAGAAGAGGTGAAGGTACTTGGTTCGCATATCTACTTCTACTTTCCAAGTAGCTCCCTCAATAGACTAATTCATTCAAAGAACTTTAACTAGATTAACTTCTTTTTTCCTCATTCTAAGATTCTGGTAGTCAAGGATTTTGACTAGAATATCCTCATAGAAGAGGTTGTTCTTAACATCTTTTCCCTCCATAGGGACTACATTGGCCGGATCACCTATCCAATTTTTATACAATGAGACATAGAAGACTAGATGAACTAAGGCCAGATATGAAGGTAATTCTCTCATAAGCTACTGTACCGAAGCGACTGAAAATTTTGAATAGACCTACATATCAGGGACTGAGCTTTCCCTTCTTTCTGAATCTCTTCACTCCCTTCATGGGGGATATTTTTAGGTATACATAGTCACCAATCTCAAACTTGAGATCTTTTCTGCGTATATCTACATAGGATTTCTATTGGCTCTGAGCCTGAAGTCTTTCTATGATCCAATTAACCTTTTCTAAGGCATCGAATACTAAGTCAGGCCCTATAACTAAGGCCTCACTAATTTTGAACCAACCGATTGCAAATCTGTATCGCCTACCATAGAGAGATTCAAATAGATCCATAAGAATACTGGAATGATAGTTGTTATTGTATGTAAACTCAATCAAAGGCGAGTGGTCATCCCAACTTCTCTTGAAATCAATTGCACATGCTCGCAGCATATCTTCTAGAGTCTGAATAGTCCTTTCTGCTTTACCATCTATCTGAGGATAAAAGGTTGTACTGAGATAAACTCGGGTACCAAGACCCTTTATGAATGCTTTTAATAAGTGAGAGGTGAACTGGGTACCTCTATTTGAGATAATGGACAACAGAACACTGTGCAATCTTACCAACTCTCTGGTATATAGCTTGACATAGTCCTCGACTAAATAAGAGGTATAAACTAGAAGAAAATAAGCTTATTTGGTCATCCTATCTACAATAACCTAAACTAAATTATGCTAACGATGGGTACAAGGTAAAACTATCATGAAATCCATGTTCTCTTCTTCCCATTTTCATGTGTGGATAATGAACTCCTGTATGAAACCACTAGGCTTCTGATGCTCTATCTTAACCTATTGATATGTAGAGCACTTAGCCATAAATTTTGCAACATCTCTCTTCATCCCACTCTACCAATAGCTATCCTCAAGTCGTGGTATATCTTAGTGGCCTCTGGATGAATCAAGTATCGTACACCATGCGCTTCTACAAGAATTCACTGCCGTAAGTCATCTACACCTGGAACACAAAGATAACCCTGACAATGCAACACACCATCTCTCCCTTGGGATGAAACCTCAACTTTTTGATCTCTGACTGACTCCTTCAACTTGCCAAGGCTAGGATCCCTATATTTATTTTCTTTTACTCAGGAAACTAGAGATGATTTTAAATTGTTCTGAACCCATACGCTACCCTCTGCCGAGTCAACTAAGCGAACACCTATTCTGGCAAGATGGTGAATTTCCTGAACCAACTTCTTCTTATCTTCCTAAAAATTAATAATGTTACCTATAGACAGTCTATTGAGAGCATCAACCACTACATTGGACTTTCCCAGATGATAAAGGAAACTCATGTCATAATCTTTCATGAGATCTAACCATATTCTCTAACAGAGGTTGAGGTATTTCTGAGAGAATATGTACTGAAGGAATTTGTGATCTGTGAACACATCTACATGCACACCATACAAGTAATGCCTCCAAATCTTTAAGGCAAATACTACAGCTGCTAACTCAAGATCATGAGTAGGATATTTCTTATCATGGCGTTTAAACTATCTGAGGGCGTATGCTATGACCTTACTATTCTGCATAAGGATAAAACCCAAACCTACTCTTGATGTATCACAATACATGACAAACCCATCTGAACCATCTGGAAGAGTCAAAACTGAGGCTGAGGTGATTCGAGTCTTCAACTCCTGAAAACTCTTCTCGCACGAATCTGACCGTTAAAACTGGACTTTCATCTTAGTCAGTATGGACATAGGGAATGCAATAGATGAAAATCCTTCAACAAACCAATGGTAATAGCCAGCCAAACCCATTAAACTCCTAATATCTATTGGAGAAATGGCCCTGGGCTAGTTTCTCACTACTTTGATCTTTTGACGATCAACCTTAGAGGCATCACTAGAAATGATATGACCAACGAATGCAACCAAACTTAGACAAAATTTACACTTACTAAATTTGTCGAACAACTGATGGTGTCTGAGAGTTTGAAGTACTATTTTGAGATGATCTACATAATGTTGCTCATTGTAGGAATAGAAAAGGATGTCATCTATAAACACTATGATAAGCATATCTAAGGAATGCTTGAACACACGGTTCATCAAGTCCATGAAAGCTGTTGGGGCATTGGTAAGACCAAAGGACATAACTAAGAATTCAAAGTTACTATACCGAGTTCAGAAAGCTATCCTTGGAATATCACATTCACTGACTCTGAGTTGATAATAGCATGATCTGAGGTCTATCTTAGAGAAGTAACTGGCACACTGAAGTTGGTCAAATAAGTCATCGACTCTGGGAAGTGGATAATAGTTCTTGACCATGACTTTATTGAGCTGACGGTAGTCTATACATATTCTTAGAGAACTATTTTTCTTTTGCACGAATAAAACTGGTGCACCCCACGGGGACACACTAGGCCTGATGAATCCCTTATCTAAGAGATCCTTCAACTATTTTTTTAGTTCTCTGAGTTCTACTGGTGTCATATATATGACGAAATAGATATAGATTGAGTATCTGGAAGGAGATCAATGGGGAAGTCTATTTCCCTTTTGGGGGAAATCCTTGGAAGATCTTTGGGAAAGAAAGTTGAATATTCATTCACTACTGGGACTGATTCTAGACTGGGTGTTTCAGAACTAGAGTCCATAACTAGAACAAGATGATAGATTCATCCCTTAGATATTATTTTCCTTGCCCTTAGGTAGGAAATAAGCTGACCTCTAAAAGTGGAAGTACAACTCCTCCAATCTAAGAGGGGAATGAATCCAATCTATGCCGAGAATGACATCAAAATTAGTCACCTTTAATTTGATTAAGTTTTTTGAAGTGACTTTCTGAGATACTATAACCGGGTAGTTCCAGTATACTCTCTGGGATATGATGGTTTTACCCACTGAGGTAGATACTGAGAAGGGCTCTACTAGAATTTTGGAACGGACTCCAAAATTAACTGCTATATAAGGAGTAAAAAAATACAAGGAATATCCTAGATCTAGCAAAGCATAAATATTCACATGAAAGAGCTATAACGTACCAGTAACCATATCAACAAAATTTTCCTGATCTTTTCGAGCCTGGAGAGCATAGAGTCTATTTGGGCATTGCCCACTGGTAGCACTGGAGGTGTCACCCTACTGATTTGTGCTATCTGATTGAGCTGAGAAACTATTATGATGACCCTGAGGACCTAGCTGAGGAAAATATCTTACTCTGTGGCCTGATTTTTCACAACCAAAGTAAACATTGTTGCCAGCTCTGCAAACATCCTTATGGTTCTTACCACAAGTTTGGCAGCGGGGATAGGTTTGGGTACTGCTAACACTGCCCTGATACTTAGAGCTTTTCGCCCTATCTCTATTTTTATCTCTGAATTTTGGCACTGGAGCATTGACTAAATAAGGAGTTGGAACAGATGACTTAGGACAGAACTGAGAATGATTTCCACTCTCTGCCATAGGCTAAAAAAAGTTAAAACTACCCGTCCTTGCTCTCTTATTCTTCTTCTCCCTATACTTAATCTTCTACTTTTCTAAATACTAAGCATAGGTCATAGGTCTAGATATGTTCATGTCATTATTCAACATCGCGGTCCCGAACTCATTGACCACACTATCATTCACTCTAGAAATAAACTTACTCATCTTAGACCTAATGTCTACCACTACATAAGGAGCATATTTATCTAGTTGAGTAAACTTAAGAGAATACTCTTTAACTGCCATGTTGCCCTTCTTGAGATTAATAAATTCTAATACCCTAGCTTCTCTTAGCTCTAGGGGAAAGAACCTATCAAGAAAAGTAGTGGTAAAATCCTCCCACTCTACTGACCCTGCATTAACTTTCCTGTCTGACTTCCACTACTTAAACCAAGTATGAGCCATGTCCTACAACTGTTGTGCAGCTACCTCAGCATTATCACTAGAATTCACCCCCATAATGTGTGTAACCTTCTATAATACCCCATAAAGTTTCATCCTCGTTTAAGCCTCCGAAATGAGTCACATTAAGTTTAACACTTAGAATTTTCTACTAGATGATTCAACATTTAGTTTTATTTTGGACCCTTAACCTTCGTTGAATTATTTCGTGACCTTCCCAACGTTCTCTTCTTGATATTTTGTTGCGTTACGATGGGGAAACATTGTAGTACATCTTGGGTAAGTTTCGGAATTTTTAGACGAGATTAAGGCTATGTTTGGGTTTCATTTCCAATAGCTAAAGGCATTGGAGGGGCGCCACCCACCTCCCAGCCTGCACCAAGTAGGGCAGTGCCCAAGCTAGATCGAGGGTCTAAGCAAGGCATCGCCCAGGCTAAACCAGGGGTCCAGGCAGGGCGCCGCCTTAGCTACAGCCTTGGGCTAATTTTTAGTCATTTCCTACGACTCCTTAAGGGTAAATTGAGTATTTTTCAACTCTTTATCCTCTTTAACACATGATTACATCCCAATAACACCAAAACAAGTCTATTTTTATCATAAAGCTCCAAGAAACTCCATTAGGGATTCAACTTAAGAGCCCAAAAAGATCCAAAACAAACAGTAGCTTTCCAAATATTTTTGAATATTCGAAGCCCCCATTCCAAGGGCTATACGAAGCACCTAAGATATTTTTTGAATAGAGTGTCAAAGTAGAAAGTTCATTCAACATCTCCAATCTTAAGGTATGTGGGGGGTTTTCAATAAGAACACCCTTTCGTTCTTGTGCCCAAAAATATTTTCTTTTACAAAGTTATGGATTTTATGTTTTATTATGAATTTGAAGCGTGGATTTATATTATATATTGATTCTCATGAGATTCTGACATTTTCGATATTTTAGAAGTGGAATTATATGAGAACAATGATATTTTGTACTTAAAGATGAATTTTTTAGATTTTGAAGATATATATATATACATATATATATATATATATATATGTTTACGATGTAAATCTTGAATCTTCATAAGTTTTATTATGATATTGAGACGAGGTTTTGAACTCTATTTGAGATTGTTCTTTTTGAGAAATCATGTGTTATAAACACCTTGAATTTGAATAATTTTAAATGATAAAGAATCTTTGACCTTTCAGTTGTAAAAAGAGGTTGATTTTGAACCCGAGATGAGAAAAGAAAACCACTTTTATTGATTTATTATGAAAGGGGTAGCATGATATCTCCTGTTGTGAATTGTTGAACTATTTAATGGTAGGCTTTCTTTTGAAAAGATTTAAGATAAGTCCGAGAGTAGTCTTTAGCACTGAGTGGGAGGTATAGCATTTTTGGTACTTCTCTAGAACTATGTGCCCCTGTAAGACCCAAAATTGAGGCTGATTTATATAGTGATCACTAGTGTTTGGATTGATAATTTAAGGTCATACTCTGATGGCAAGGAATAGGGCAACTCTCCCCAACGTGGGTTGGACGTTGGACTCCATGTAGCTCACATGGTTTATGTCAGTTATGAGAGACTCCCAATGTGTGTGTGTGTACTTTTCTATCTAAGATGAAAATATATTCGCTCGAAAGACTGAGTTTGAGAAAGTTATTATTTTTATAACATTGAAAGGATATATTCTAAAGAGAACTTATTATGATGACTCATATGTTTTACCTGATATATCTTACTCTCTTATGATTATGATGATTTTATTCGAGCTATGTGAGTCACTTGTTATAGCATACATGTTTTTTTTTTATGAATATTTGTGATATTTGGATTTTTTTAACTTACACACATCGCCATATACTCGGTCCATATTCCATGGTATTGACCCACATATTCATATGTGGGCTACATTTTTCCTATAATGTAGGTTCAGGTGCTCAGTTCCAGACTTGACGGTGATTCCCGAGCATATTTATCTATATCCTTTACGATGGTGAGTCCTCATGATCCAAGGATGTATTATTTTAGACATTCAGTTCACCTTGATTTGTTATTTTACTCTTGAGTTTGAGTCAGTTGGGCCTTGTCCTAACGGCTCTCTAGTTATTAATTAGTTGTGGCTTGTCAGGCTTGATTTGTCAGACTAATGGGTTGGAGTTGTTAGACTTTTCGTATTTTTTTATTCTAGTATTTATTCCTATTACTGTGAGACTTGGTTGATATTACACAGTTGGTTGTCATAATGTAATACCCCGTATGTTTCTAAGCTAGGAGACAAACCATTTTTCCTACATATGAAACCTCCTATCTTGTGAGTAGCATTTTAGTGCATGACTTACAATGAGTATCCTAGAGATAAGATAGCTTATGATACATTAAGCATGTTCATATGAGTCACTTAAGGTAATACAAGCTAAGAGTTTTTGAATCCATCAAGTTTTAGTGTTCGATTTTACAAGGGTCATCTTTGAATGAGTATAACTCAATGTTAATGTGGTATTTTGTCTGATTTAGACCTACCAAATATTAGAGAATCGAATTAGCTTTCCAAGGATACCAATTTCGCCTTAATCCAATACCCAAGTGAAAAGTTATGCCCTTTTTCGTGAGAGACAGTAAGGATAGGCGATTGGTTAGGCGCTGCCCAACCCAAACATAGGCGATTGGTTAGGCGCCGCCCAACCTAGCTTAGGGAATCACTTGGGCACCGCCTAAGTCAGTTCCAGGTGCCAAAACACTCTATTTTGAGTTACTTTAAGGGTAATTAAGTCTTTTAACACTCCTTACACGTCCCTAAACTTAACCCTACAAAATATATAGCTTTTAAACACATTACAACCCTATTAACATCTCAAAGATCATCATCTAAGAGCACTAAAAGATAAAAACAACGAGGGGTGCATAATTAACCTTGAAATCCAATTTAAAGGAAATTCCTCCATCAATCATCAAGAACCTCTCTTCCAAGGTATGCGTAGTGTTCATCCACGGATTCCTTTCATGCGTGGAGTTCAAGAATCAATCTTTAAAATACAAAATCTTGGTTCATTGTGGTGATATGATCATACCCATGTTGATGCTTGTTTGTTTTGCTATATAATAATATTGTGACTGTATATCTCATGTAATTTATGTTGTTAGTTGAAAAACATAATCTTTAGATGGATTGATAGAATGCAAGTATGAAATCCACCTATGCCTTAAAGAATGCATGCAAGTTGTTCGATAAAATGCCTAGTATGTTAGAACTTCATATTTACACGATTTCATGATATCTAAATAACAAGTTCATGTTAGTCATACACTCCAATATGAATTTTCATGCAAATTATGTGTTGTTATTGTTGTGGTATAAAGCATGTATGATAATTT
>NC_061116.1:125242208-125267879 GCF_002878395.1 Capsicum annuum
ATGTACACAAAATATATCTATGCTTTCCCTACCATGTTTGAGATGTTGAATAAATACATGAAGTATAATATCCCCAAATCATTACAATATGAACTAAACGTTATATGTTGTCGTTCCTTACGCTTGAATGGTTTCCATGCGATTGCTATGAATAATATATGTTTTCGGAATGCCCATGATATTAGAATATGAGATTTATGACTTGATTATAAGCATTCCTATTCATGATAGATATTATGATGACCATGTACTTCATGAAATCCCCCACTCATGTATTACGGATTTTTATTGATGGTCGTGTACTCAAAAAATTCAAGATGTGTCAGTTTCCTTCTATCGAGTCCTGGGGGTACTTGTAACCGAAAAATATAGTTGTGATCCTAGAGCCAAGTCATGTTTTCATGATACTCTCAGTCAAGCCATGATCTATAGAATTCAGTCAGTCATGTGACTCAGGAAAACTCAGAAATTTCAGTAATCTCAATAGTCCAGTAATCTCAGTAATCTTAGTGCTCAGTAACCTCAGCAACCTCAGTATTCACAGTCAATCTCAATAACTTTAGTACTCTCAACCAGTCCTTAGAACTCAGTACATTCCGTTAGTCGTTGGAATCCAGTAAACTTAGTTTAGCTCTGCTAAACAATACCACTAGTATCAGTCCAATTAATCAGTATTAGTTCAGCTAATCAGTTATTTAGTTCAGCTTAGTTATTCAGTTCAGTGTCCTTCAGATGGGAGTACAAGTTAGCACTGAGTGAACCCAAGGATGGGAACTCACCCGCCAGTTCAGGGTGTGATTCTTAGTAGTTATCCTTGTGTTCCAGAACTTTGTAGCTAGCGTAGGTTGAGACATATTAACCCATCAGATTAGGGTTGATGAGGTGGCTTAACCCGTCATTTTAGGGTTCCCACCATTCTCATTGAGTACCTGCCAGTATAGGGTTCTTATAGCTGTCCTTACCAGTGGTGCGGTATTGACACCCCTCTAGTCGGGGCAGAGATTGGACCCCAGCTTAGCTATTATAGCGTATATGGGGCATGTCGATTAGATAAATACTTACCATAGTTTTAGTTACAGATTTTAGGACTGTCAGCTATAGCTACCCAATCTCAGTAAAGAACTCAGATAGCTCTTCAGATTTTAGTATATCAGGGCTGTCAGATGTAGTCAACTCAGAAATAGAATAGAACTCAGATAGTTTCCTTTTGATTTATGGACTGTGAGATATAGTCACTTATCCTATCAATCATAACAGTTATCAAAACTTATGATATCAGTACTCAGCTTCACGACTATCAGATACAGTCAATCAGACCAGTTCTTCATAATTTAAACTGTCAGAAATAATCATTCATTTATCAGTAATGAAATATCAGTTTCTTAGTATATCAGTAATACAGTATCATATCCATCACTTATTAGTGATTTACATATCAATATTAGTAACTCAGTCTTTCAAAATCTCATTATTAGTACACTCATGTTATCAGTATTCAGACTCGGTAGTCCGTATCTCCATAAGCTTAGTTATATTTACGTATGCATATATGTACTCTCACATTCATATCAATCAGTATTGTCCATGCATATAACCCTTTTCATTTAGCCTACCTCACTCGTATACTCAGTACATTCAGACCTACTAACGTATTTGCGCTATGGTGCTTTCTCTTATTTTACACCATAGGTTCAGAGGCATGATCTCCAAATCAGCAGTAGATTCCAGGATTAGCAGCCAGAGTTAGACGTCAATCCTCATCCTTCGAGGATATGATAATTTCATTTCTATTTTAGTTTTCACTTTATTTCAGTAGTTGGAGTTAGTTGAGGACATATCTCATCAACTCCTTATTCAGTTCAGTTAGAGGCTTTTGGACTAAATGTCAGATTAGATGTTCAGACTTCAGTATTTATGTTCCTTTTTGGTATTGATATACCATATTTTTCAAATATGTATTAGTATTGAACCTTATGGCCTTATAGTTTATGTTTTTGCATATTTTATGAGATATTATGCAGTTTATAGGTACAGATATCATTCATGGGTTAGCTTGTGGTCCTTCAGGGTCATGAGCACCGAGTAATTTAGAAAATCGGGGCGTTACACATAATGATCTTGAAATAAGTGTTGAATGGTAGAAAATGGCTCAAAGAGTGAGCTTGAGGCTACTTGTAGCCTTAAGCATCGTGTGACGCTTTGGGACCTATTTTCGGAGCGTTACAAACTTGGTACCAGAGCCTAAGGTTTTAGGAGTCCTAGAGAGTCTGACAAGCTACGTTAAGTAGAGTCTTGATCATCGGTGTGTAGCACACCACATCTATGAACAAGAGGCTACAAGACATTTTAGGAAAAAGTTATACCTTCTTTCAGTACTCATGTCATGCCAATAAACAAAAGGTCAGTTAAAATCTTAACCTAATCTGTGTCCTCCTTTTGTTTTCAGAACATGTCTTCTACCAAAGATAGTGAGCGAAGTAATAAAAACTATCCAGCTTCTTAGCCAGTTCAGACAGATCCCTTGGGTGGGAATGTCTCTTACACAAAGTTTAGAGTTGCTTCCACTACCTTAGATAATGCGATAACTGCTCAAATAAATTTCCAGAATGTTGTCCTGTCTAGACTTTTAACCTACACTAAGAAGAATAAAGGAAATGAGCATAGCATGAATCGGGGAGCTAGAACCAATCACTCTACATTAAGACCAATGGGTAATAACCGCTCCCAGTTCCATTAGAGATTCTCAGCATCTATTTTTATATCAGTTCAGGCCTCAATATCTAAGTGTAAAAATGTCAGTCGAGGAAGAGTGTCAAGCTCTATGTCACAAGATTATAAGAAAGGTGTCCTTATTTATCCGAGTTATAAAGGATGTGGTGAGTTCCATAAGAGAGTGTGTAAAGTAGGTAGTGATGTATGTTTTGGATATGGTAATCTAGAACACCGGTTGCAGGATTTTAAATCATCTCCTAGAAGGGTAGGGATTCGCACTGGCAGGGTTCCACTTTCAGTACCAATAGTGGTCAATGCCAGAAAAAGCTTTAGACACCTCAGACTACTAGTGTCCCAACTCCTATAGCACGACCAGCTCCTACTCAGGGTACTTTTTCTAGTACTGCTGGCGGTCAATACCAGAATAGATTCTATGCCTTGCTCTCCCGCCATGAGAAGAAAGACTCTCCTGATGTTGTTACTGGTATGCTCCGTATATTTTGGTTTGGTTTTTATGCACTGTTAGACCCTGGGTCCAGTTTTCTTATGTGACACACCTGGATTGCTATAAATTTTGAGGTGAGTTGTGGAGAGATTCTTGAGCCTATCTTAGTTTCTACCCCTATAGGCGTGTCAGTTGTCGCCAAGAAAGTGTATAAGAATTGTCATGTTACAGTCCTTTATAGAGTCATGCTTGCTGATCTGATAAAATTAACCATGTAGGATTTCGATGATTATTCTAGGTATGGATTGGCTTCATCTTGTTATGCATCCATAGACTGTTGTACCCATGTAGATGAGTTTCAATTCTTTGGCAAATCAGTTTTGAGTGGTTGAGCTCTGTATCTCCCAAGAGTCATTTCATATCGTATCTCAAATCTAGAAAGTTTGTTTCTAAAGGGTGTGATTTCTCAGATCATTGGTTATTGAGTGTCAAGTTTCTATCTTTGGAAAAATATTTTTTTATCATCGTGTTGATGAAACTTAAAGTCTAGTGAAGTCGTGTGAAGCCTATTTTGATTCACTAGCAACTTGTTGTTTATCCTGTTGTTCGTCTTATTTTGCCCGTGCTGGTAGGAAGTTTGGGTGTAGAGGTGTAGCATCAAGAAAAGGTGGCAAGAGTGATTTATGGAATGTATATGTAGCCAAGTCGTTGCATGCGGTTTAGTTAGTAATAAAGTGGTATGGCCTTGTGTGTCGGTTTAGTGGAAGGTCGAGAAATAAAGTTGTTAGTTAAGGAAAATTGTTGCTTTCTGGAAGTGGGAAAAGGGTTGTTGATGGTAGTTGTTGTGCTAGAAAAGTATAGATTATTGATGAAAGTACTTGATGGTTGAGATATACCAATTTAGGTTGCAAGAGGGAGTCTGGTTGGAACTTATTGAGTTACAAAAGAAGTCTAGATATATAAGAAAAGTATTTAGTGATGAAATATGGGGGAAGGAGGTGCTAGCAAGTCTTAATAAGATAGACCATAGGATAGTGATTGATCATTATCGTTATGAGGATTTGGCGGACTAGTGTTTTCAGATGTTTAGCGTGTAAGGATATAGTGTGAAGTTGTGATTAAATTATGGCTAAAACTAGACACTAAGTTTGAATAATAGATGATGAGCAAGATGGATATAATGAGTGGTTTCTTTGCGATGCTCTTTGTATGGGAGTGATCAAGTAGGCTTGAACAGTGTATGCAAGAGCATATGTTTATTTGGGTCGTAATTAAGTATGATGTTGTATGTATGATGAGAAAGTTGCCCAAGGTGTTATGGGGTTGCACTATTTCCAAGTTAACAAGTGGTTGCAGTTCAACTAAGATTTTATATACGGGCACAAATCCCTAGAGTGATGGCTTGAATTTAAGAGGGAAATGGTAGAACAAACGCCCAAGTCAAGTTTTCAGATTCTAATAGATGTACCAGTAAGTTGTAAAATGGCTGTGAGAATGAATGATGCCTAACCCATCCTTAATTCTGTATTTTCAGACATCCCAATACCTACTCATGCCTTATGTCTCAGTTCCATGATCATAACTCATGTTCGTGTATATCATAAGGAATTATGTACCCTCCTAGTTCCAGTCCATTCAGCAGTTAGAATCACATTCCATAAGTTATGAAGTCCAAATTCAGGTCATACAACTCATGACTATTGTACTTAAGTTTTGAGGTATGTTCAGTCCAAATACTCAAGCAATACCTTTGTGATCAAGGGAAATCGGATTTACATAGTGCATGTCTCCAGACTAGACCTCTTTGATGAGACTATGATATTAATTACTCTTTTCCTCAAGCCTCAGTTGAGTGTAAAGTCATACATATTATTTCTTCATTTTCAATTCCTCATATCCTAATCTTTTAGTTACTTTTCCTTAGTCAAGATAGTGGGATAAACAGTTTTGTCGGGACGAGAGTAAGCAGCCCTTATTGATGAAAATTGTTGTATGCTCATTTTAGCTAAGACTGTAAGTAAGAAGTATAGATTAAGGCTAATATTTTGGTACATGTCATGGTTAGTTGAAGTTTTATGTGATTATGTTTGGGAATATTACTGTGCCTTGGTTCATGTGGGTCTACAAGTAAAGGGAGAAGGAGGTGGAGTTTTATGTATGACTGGGTTGGTTGAGAATGTTCCATGTGTTTTTTTCGAAGAATTGAGTAGTGTACGTGCTAATGTCAAGGATGGGGCTATTAGAAGATATGAGAAAGATGCTTTCAGAGTGGTTGTTTAGAAGTGCATGTGTGGTTATAAATGTAGGGTTGAACGTTATGTTTATATATCTGAATGGATTCACTGCAAGTTACTAGATGTCTAGTATGATTTTGAATGTGGTTGCTAGAGTGGTAATGAGAATTATGTATGAGGTGAGGAGTTGCGAAATGCAGAGTGTGTTGGATTCATTATTCAGACTAGTATTACAATGTTATGTAGCGTATCTTATGAATACTTTGAGTTAGGATTGAACATGGCTAGAAAATTTAGTTCAATTTGGACACTAGTAGATGCATTTGTGACCGCCATGTGAGAACAATGAGTTAAATCAGCTACTGTAGTATTTACATAAAATAGTATGGTGGAGGGAGTGTTTAAGGAGTGTTGCTATGTGTAAAAGTAAGGAGTTCTATTTCCTAAGGCCTAGTAAATCTATCCTAGTCTATGACATATGAGTCTTTGTCTCCAGCGGTAGGGTTGTATCGATGTTATGAATTATTCGCTCCCTAATATTATTTGAATTTGTTAGAAGGAATGTTGGAATAATACTCCATTTGAGTGTTAACGGTCGTTCCTTTTATGAGACCCCTGCCGAGATCCTTGATTTCCAAGCCCGAAGACTAAGGGTTAAGGAAGTTCCCTTGGTCGAGGTGTTGTGGCGAAATAAGTCTATTTAGGGTAAAACTTGGGAAAATCGAGGCATATATGTGATCCAAGTACCTGAACCTGTTTTCCGCAAGCTCTGATCAAATCGAAGGTACCGTTCTTCTCTAAATCATCCCTTTTAAATTCAAAATTTCAGCAGTTTAGCTGTTATTTTATACTGTTCACCTGTGATATCATGAGTTATGCACTCTTTGATGTATTCAAAAAGGTAGAACGAGGTAGAGACAAGAGTAGCTAGTTGCCTCAGCTTTTTTCCCTTCGTCTCCCTTATATTTTTAATATATCTAGCGACAATCGAGGACGAATGTTCCCAAGGGGGAGATAATGTAAAACCCCATAAAGTTTCATCGCCGTTAAAGCCTCCGAAATGAGTCACATTAAGTTTAACACTTAGAATTTTCTACAAGATGATTCAATACTTAGTTTTATTTTGTACCCTTAACCTACATTGAATTATTTCGTGACCTTCTCGACGTTCGTTTCTTGAAATTTTTGTTGCATTGCGATGGGGAAAGGTCGTAGTACATCTCAGGTAAGTTTCAGAATTTTTAGACGAGCTTAAGAGTTTCAGAATTTTTAGACGAGCTTAAGTCTGTGTTTGAGTTTCATTTCCAGTAGCTAAAGGCGCTGGAGGGGTGCCGCCCACGTCACAGCCCGCACCAACCAGGGTGCCGCCCAAACTAGACCATGGGTCTAATCAAGGCACCGCCTAGGCTAGACCAGGGGTCCAGGCAGGGCACTGCTTTGGCTGCAGCCTTGGGCCAATTTTCAGTCATTTCCACCGACTCCTTAAGGGTAAATTGGGTAGTTTTCAACCCTTTATCATGTTTAACACGGGATTACATACCAATAACACCAAAATAAGTCTATTTTTATCAAAAAAAAACTCCAAGAAACTCCATTAGGGTTTCAACTTAAGAACCCAAGATGATCAAAAACAAATCATAACTTTCCAAATATTTTTGGTTATTCGGAACCCCCGTTCCGAGGGCTACAAGAAGCACCTAACATTTTTGCGAATAGAGTGTCGGAGTAGAAAGTTCATTCAACATCTCCAATCTGAAGGTATGTGGGGTTTTTCAACAAGAACACCCTTTCGTTCTTGTGCCCAAAAATATTTTCTTTTACGAAGTCATGGATTTTATATGTTTTATTATGAATATGAAGCATGAATTTATATTCAATATTGATTCTCATGAGATTATGACATTTTTGATATTTTAGAAGTGGAATTATATGAGAACAATGATATTTTGTGCTTAAAGCTGAAATTTTCAGAGTTTGAAGAAATATATATATATGTTTACGATGTAAAGCTTGAATCTTGATAAGTTTTAATGTGATATTGAGACATGAGGTTTTGAACTCTATTTGATATTGTTGTTTCTGAGAAATCATGTGTTATAAACACTTTGAATTTGAGTGATTTTAAATGATAAAAAAGCTTTGACCTTTCGGTCATAAAAAGGGGTTGATTTTGAACCCGAGATGAGAAAAGAAATCCACTTTTATTGATTTATTATGAAAGGGGTAGCATGATGGCTCCCATTGTGAATTTTTTAACTGTTTTATGGTGGATTTTCTTTTGAAAAGATCTAAGCTAAGTCCGGGAGTAGTGTTTAGCACCAAGTAGGAGGTATAACGGGTTTGGTACTTTCCTAGAACTACGTGCCCCCGTAGGAGCCGGAATTGAAGATGATTTATATAGTGATCACTAGTGTTTGGATTGATAATTTAAGGTCCTACTCTGATGGCAAGGAATAGGGTGACTCTTCCCAATATGGGTTGGACGTTGGGCTCCATGTAGCTCACATGGTTTATGTCGGTTATGAGAGACTCCCAATGTGTGTGTGTATTCTTCTATCTAAGATGAAAATATATTCGCTCGAAAGACTGAGTTTGAGAAAGTTATTATTTTAGAAAGATTGAAAGGATATATTATAAAGAGAACTTATTATGATGACTCACATGTTTTACCTGATATATCTTACTCTCTTATGATTATGATGATTTTATTCGAGCTATGTGAGTCTCTTGTTATAGCATGCATGTTTTTTTTATGAATACTTGTGATATTTGGATTTTTTTTAACTTGCGCATACCCCCATATACTCAATCCATATTCCATGGTACTGACCCACATATTCGTATGTGGGCTATATTTTTCCTATAATGTAGGTTCAGGTGCTCAGTTCTAGACTTGACACTGATTCCCGAGCACATTGGTCCACATCCTTTATTGTGGTGAGTCCTTATGATCCGAGGACGTATTATTTCAGACATTCAGTTCACCTTGATTTGTTATTTTACTCTTAAGTTCGAGTTAGTTGGGGCCTGTCCTAATGGCTCTCTAGTTATTAATTAGTAGAGGTTTGTCAAGCTGGATTTGTCAGGCTAATGGGTTGGAGTTGTTAGACTTTTCGTATTTTATTATTATCGTATATATTCATATTACTATAAGACTTGGTTGATATTGCGCGGTTAGTTGTCATGATTATCTTGAAATAAGTGTTGGATGGTAGAAAGTGGCTCAAAGGGTTAGCTTGAGGCTACTTGTAACCTTAAGCACCGTGTGATGCTTCGAGACCCATTTTTGGGGCGTTACACCTTTTGAACTTGATCAAGGAATTCCTGAGGGTCCTCGTCCAACTTAGACCCAGAAAAGGATGGAGGACTCATTTGGGTGAAGTCTTGAATTTTGGCTGCAGCTGAATTGGCTACTGGGTTGGACGAAATGATAGCTGGACATTCATTCTAAGCAGCAACTAAATTTGAAAAAGTAGTGAATGCAGCTCTAAATTTTGCATGAGAAATGTGCTCGTCCAAAGGATCTACCTGGACGGGCTGAGGGGCTAACTGATTTCCAGGTCTCTTTTTGGGAAGCATATTCTGTAAATAGAAGAGAAAATGATTAGATTGAGATTTTAATTCGAGCTCACACTCACTAGCATGACATGAGAACTGAAAGAAGGGAAAATATTCCTAAAACATCTCATAGCCTCCTTCACATGAATATGGCGCGCAATACACCACTGAACAAGACTTTACTAGATGCGACTTTCAGACTTCCTAGGACACTGTTGAACCTTAGACTCTGATACCAAGTTTGTAACACCTTGATTCTCTGTAACCGAAAAGCCATATGGTGCTCATAATCTCGAAGGACCACAAGCTAACCCATGAATGATATCTATAACTAAGCCTACATAACATACTATAAATATGTGAAAACATGAACTGTAAGGCCATAAGGTTTAATACTGGAAACTTAACATCTGATAAAGTGGTATAACAATACCAAAACTGGACAACTATTTCAAAACATCTGTAGTCTGAAAATATTTAGTATGTATCTAGTCTGAAAGCCTCTAACTGTCTGAATAATCTAACTGAATAAGGAGTTGATGGCATATGTCCCCAACCAACTCCATCTACTGAAATAACAAAATAATGAAATAATAACATACTCGAATGATGAGGACTCACTAGTGACTCTGACTGTAGAAAACTAGGATGCTACTGATGATTTGGAGCTGGAACTCATCCTTATGAACTTATGGGAAGAGACACCATAATGTGAATGCGTCAACACGTTGGAATTTACTGGTTGCAAGTGAGGTAGGATAAATGCAAAAGGGTTCATATGCATGAACAAATCTAACTAACTGACTATCATGAACGTGAGAGTACATGTATGAATACGTAAAACTATAACTGAGAATGTGATAATATTGGACACTAAGTCTGATTACTGATAACATGAGTTTCGAATAACTAATATGCTATTAACTGAGTGATTGTGTCTGATAGTCCTGATTCTGATGGAACTAGCTGAGTTTCGACTAGGCTTAGTGACTGTATCTGATAGTCCTAATCTCAAGAACTATCTAAGTTCTATTACTGAGATTGAATTGTAACTGTGGGAAGTAGTTATCTAATTGACATGACCTGAATAAACTATTATAGCTGAGTTGCGGTCCAATCTGTAACCCCAATTAGAAGGGTGTCAGTACCGCGCCACTGCTAAAGACACTGATAGGCTACCCTCATCTAGTAGGTAGCCTGAGCGAGAATGGTGGGAATCCTTACTTTGTAGGTAAATCCACCTCATCTCCCCTCATCTAGCAGGTTACAATGTCTCAAACTATGCTGGCTACATAGTTCTAGAACACAAGGACTGCAACTAAGAATCATACCCTCAACTATTAGGTGAGTTCCCATTCTTGGCTTCACTCGGTACTGAATCTTACTCCCATATGAATAGATAATAAACTGATTATACTAAACTGAACTAGACTGAGTTTACTGAGTTTCATTAACTGACAAAATACTATTAAGATCTGATAATTTATTGGGATTACTTTGATTACTAAGTAGTATTAGACTGATACTGAGTATACTGATGTTTCCAAAGTCATGGGTCTGACTATGTTCTAGGAATCATGGCTTGACTGGGAGTATCCTGAAAACTGACACTGGCTCTAGGAACACAGCTAAATTGTCGAGTACAAGTACCCCCGACTCAATAGCATGAAACTGATAAGACATGACACATCTTGAACACATGACCAATATCCACATATCATAATACTATAAGTTGGGGATTTCATGAAGCACATGGTTATCAAGCATTATATAAGAATAGGAATATATATAAATATGACATGATTTCATTATCCTAATCTGATGGTTATTCTATCCACATCTATAAGGCATAGCATTTGCGTGGGAATTAACTTAAGCACATGGATATAGCACAGAATCATCATCTAGATCACAAATAGGTCGTAATGCTCAATGCTTATTCACTTAAGTATTTTAACAAATACATAGCATGAATGACTTTAGTCTTAGGCATGAACATTAAATCAATATATATGATGATTTCATTAATCAACTCAAATTAATAAATTTTAACCCATATGCTAGCGTAGATTCATGAACAACACATAAATAATTTCAAATTGGGCATCATACAACCATAATCATATGAACATAATTAACTCACAACATAAACATCACAATTTATTATTAAAAAATAGGTTCTTGAACTTCATAGATTAAAGGAATCCATGAATGAACACTTTGCATACCTTATATGGAAGATTCTTTAAGGTTAGTGATAAGCTTTGCTTGAATTTGGATCCCCAATTAAAAACCCTAACTTGTCTAGAAATACTATTATCTGAGAAGCCTCTAAACTGTCTTAGACATGGAGTTGATGGGATAAGTCCCCAACTAACTCCGACTACTGAAATAAACTGAAATACTAAGTTAACAACTTTGTGCTTGAATAATGAAGACTCACCACTAAGTCTTCTCCTTAAAATTTAGTCGTCTAAGAGTGCCCAGGAGCTCGTGTGTCGAAACTTATGATATAAGACATCATAGCGCAAGAGAAAGATATCCATCAGTACTTTGAATGTATTGGTATGCTAAGTGAGATAGGCTGAATGCATGCGTTTATATGCATGAATAATACTAACTAAATGACATGAATATAATTAAATGAGGGAACGTGCATAACTGAAATATGCTTTAGCATTGAGTGTGTGCTACTGAGCATATAACTATACATATCATAACTGAGATCATAATAACACTGGATACTGAGTTCTGAATTTTTTATAACTGAGTGAATATTTATGAGGTCCTAAATCTATAGAACTACCTGAGTTATTTATGGAGTTAAGTGACTATATCTAACAATCCTGATTCTGTAGAACTGAACTAAGTTCTATTTTGAAGATTGAAACTAAGACTGAGACTGTAGGAGGTAATCATTTTACCGACATGCCTTTTTTTGGGGTCAAACCTATAACCTTAGTTGATACAAATTGAGCCACGAGGTATCGAATTGAAGACGTGAAAAGTAAAGATAGATAGATATGAAAACAAGAAAAGAAAGATAGATGCAAAATTGATAACGAAAGGGCAATCGAAGGATATATCAAATCCTAAAACCTACCTCAATGACTATTAATAAGCACCTACCTCTTACGTGACCGCAAATAGGATTAGATCACCCTTACAACCAGTGTTTCTAAACAAGGTTCAATAAATTCTTTTACAAGCACTCAAACACTCCCATGGAGTTCTCATTATTACATCATGTAAAAATCATCATAAAAACCTAAGGAAATAAGTCTAGCTACCAAGCATTATGTTTGGCTACATTTTACTAAATTGGGGCCTAAAACTGAACCACATGTAAGAAAATGCCCACTAGGGGCTTTTTTGATCCGCTCTTGAAATGTAGAGCGGATCAAAGGCGGATCCAAAGTGCCTTGGGAGAATGTCCTTCCAAGACTTTCGAGCCTTTTTTTGTACTCCTTCAACCTCGTCAAAATCCTTTGACCCTCCTTAATGATAATATTCATCCATGTGGCATCTTTTAATAGCACTATGAGGCCGTCAAGTACCTCAAGCATCAAATGTATCCCATCCAAAGGTCTGGAGGCAATTTGGCTTGTATCATCCTCCCCTTCTTAAAAAGGATTCGACCTCGAATCCAAACCTTGCTAAACCAAAGGAAAGACTAAAAAATATGACATCCTCAGCACATGAGGGTTAGAGCTAGCACAAATAATCATAACATTATGCCAAGGTTTCACATAATATATAACCAAGTTCCTTGTTTTGAACATTAGAAACTTATTGAAGAATCGACAAAGGGGTTGGCTATGGGTTTCATCAAGAGATAAGGAAATCACAAGGGTCATAATGGCATCAAATAGTTCAAACGGTAAAACTACCTTCACCTTAGGAGCTATAAGACACAATAATTTCTTTACCTCTTCAAGAGACAACATCAAGAGTTGCTCCTCAATAGGTTTTAAAGTCCACAACACCCATATAGCATTGTCATTAAAACAAGTGGACCAACCATTAAGTTTCCTCCCTCTACTTAAAACAAATACAAGACTATCATGGATATCATCATAACCAAAGAGGTAGTATAGGTAGGAATAAATTATAAAATCAAATTCCATGGTGCTATTATCTATAACAAGGCCATTTAGCTCAAAAGACATAGACAATAAGGCACACAATGATGGAATCAATATATTTAAGCATATATGACTTCTTTCTTTCAAGTAACTCATTAACTTGGCATCCACAAGTTGGGATTCAAGCAACTTAAGTACAAGTGTGTCAAACAAGGATGTAAAGTTATAAGTAAAATCCAAATGACACAATGACACATTTGCCATTGGGTTCTTAAGAATGATACCCCCTTTGACAATGAGGTCATCATCGCTACTCACACAATAAGGAAGGGTATCACATGAATGGAGTTCATCCAAAGTAGTTTAAACAGAAGACACTCTGCTTGACCTACAAGTGGTGAAACCTTGGTCAAGAAGGTAAACACACAATGGCAAACTCTCGTGGAGCTTTCCATGGCTTTCCTTCTTTAAAAACCCTTAATATTGGTTGGAGTTCTTTCCCATACACAATGTTGGTCCCTCAAGTGGATTGTGGATCCCCGAGAAAGACTTCTCATTATAAAGAAAGATACCAACACCCTCATTCAAACTTTTCTTTTCATGTGGACCAAGCAATTAGTTGGGTGTGCCACAATCAGCATATCCAAATTTGGCACCGGGTCAAATGAAAAGAGGGTCCATAGACATGGGTCTACAAAACACTTTTTTTACCCAATAGCTTCGCCCAAACTAAAATACATACTCTCATTATTAGCATAAACATATTTAAAAGCAAAGAGAGAGTAAAGAAATGTATCACTCAATTTGATTTCAACTAAGGCACCCTCGTGCATATATCACTATTAGATTCAAAATCACCACCATGATTATTCTCAACAATAAGGTCACACAAAGTAGAAAAGGAAACAATTTCCAAACAACTGATACTTTCTCTTTCAATAGAGAAATCCTTAAGTTGAAACATACCACTACCAACATTAAAGGTATTATTACTTATGCCTTCATATGAAGTAAGAAATTCATCCATAGAAATATCAAACAAGGATGGGGTGTCATATAAAGGATCACATCCATAATCATTTTCTAAGGAACAATCACTTAATGGGTTTCTTAAAGATTCAAGCAAATGAAAGTTATCATCACCCAATTGATTATTCCTTTCCAAGATTTCACACTCCTTTTCCTTAAGAGTACTCTCATCTTCTAAGAAAAGATTTCAATCTTTAGGAGGAATGTTGTCACACCATAGTATGTTGTCCTATGCAATATAACCCTCAAGATGAGATGTATCAACAATATTATCCATACCAATAGGTATTTCACTAGGAGTGAGCTCATCATCTTCAAATAAGATATTGTTCTTAAAGAGAGAAGGATCTATCCATATAGAGGATATCGAACATGCAAATCTATTCACTAAAAGACCATTATAAAGTATCAAAGATTTTTCAAGCACATGATTATCCCTATGATCCAAGAAATTATTAGGATCTTCACTAAAAGACAAGCTTAAAGGGTCACTCCCATTTTCTTGAACAACATTCTCAATTTTATCATTCACTTGAGGTTCTCTAATCATATTACACACATCCTCAAGTGATGGACTAGTTTCACACACAAGTTGCACAACATAATTTCAACAAGATGATGTACAATCATTGAATACAAAGGCTACAATACTAGGTAGACAAAATTTGATCTTACAAGAAGAGTCAATTTGGTTATAAATAATATTAACTTGTGTATCCACACTCATGATATGTACATAATCATCATGAGGTAAAGAATAATTAGACTCATATGTAGGTAAGCTACTTAGCACACTCATTGGGATATGAGCCACAAAATTAGTATTTTCATGCATAAGAGTGTAAGAGTTTGCTAGTTTACCTTGAAGTTCTTGAGCACATTCTTCTTTACCTTGGTATGAAAGTCCTCCACAAGCTTTGGATTCAATTAATATTTCCCTCATCAAATATTCAAAGTGAATCTTCTATTTTATCATTTGTTATCTTCCACTTGCCATGTTGGTACCTATACATATGTCCTTATTAATTGAAGGGCAAACAATGTTAGCTCCGGTTGGTGGCAACCCTCACACTTTACTTCTCACAACCTCTCTTTTTTCCTCTCTAAGGTTGCCACATTGTACTTCCTTACTCCTGTAAATCTTTTGTCTCTCAATTTCTTTTGTCTTGGAGTAAGTGACCATATTGCCTTGAGATTTTGGAAGGGTAGGTACAAAGAGATGATTTTTGCATTGGTCCTTTGCAAACTTAGGCCGATTTTGCACATCTAGAATACTATGTTGTACAAACTAATCGGCACCTAATTGTAAGTATCTAAGTTCCAAGGGGATTATGTCACACCACACCTCCTCAAAGTACCCATCTCGAGTGAAGAAAACCTTTACTCTCTCGGAGACTCTATAGTCTTCCAAGAAGTATGGGAAATGTTTAGACACTCGAGGTCTGCCTAGACAATCCACCAAAAGAGGAGTTATATAGTTTGGATGACACCAATCATCAATGATAAGAACACATATCGAAACATCACAAATCTCTACCCTTCTTGAACAAGGTTGTCTTCTTGGATCACTATTATAATGCTTTGTATAACCCTTTGGCACATAGATTTGCCTCAAGAACTCTTTAAAGGCACCCAAAATCTGGGTAGCAGTCCTAGAAAGTTTAAATCACGCTAAGTTCAGACCTTGAATGTACTTAAGGGCATATGTATCTTGTTCTACTTCGCTCATAGCATAATTCTTGAAGAATCTTTCATATTATCATTCCCAATCAAGGTAAACTTCCTGATCCTGTTCTCCTTTGAATATAGAAAGAGTAGAAAGAAATTGAATCCTTCTATACCCTCCATTCATACCTTGGTTCCCACTTCCAAACATTTGATCATGCCTATATTTGTAGCCCCCATAATCCCCATCTTCTTCATAGACATAACATTCGACACCCCAATCATAGTTTCCTATGTCGCCGTCACAACAATAGGAGGCTATCAAAGACATGTTTCCCTTATATCACCTTGTACCTATAAAAAATGAACAAAAAATAATAGTAGTAAAGCAC
Organism: Capsicum annuum; assembly: GCF_002878395.1. Classification (NCBI taxonomy): domain Eukaryota; kingdom Viridiplantae; phylum Streptophyta; class Magnoliopsida; order Solanales; family Solanaceae; genus Capsicum; species Capsicum annuum. The sequence continues at coordinate 125,258,329 of NC_061116.1, forward strand.
CTCACCAACACTCATATGAAATCACCATTGTGATCCTCAGAATTGGAGTGACGAATGTTGAAATTTGCTTATACTCTGATGGATATTAAGTTGTTAATCACTACTTTGCGGTCTAAATGGATTCTTGTTTAGTTAACTCAAAGAAATAAAAAATCTACTTATCAGACTTGAAAAAAAAATTATAACGAATTAAAACTTGAAAAGAACACAAAGAAATAAGACAATGAAAGAATTTGGACCCAGGAACTAATCAATCAACTTAGTAGATGAATTACTAGTTGATGAGTAGTTTAAGAATCAAAAAGAAGAGATTAGGAATCAAGAAATTGAAAATAAGAATCAAACCTTGAGAAATGGAGTAATTAATGTGTTAAAATGCACTTTGAAAGCTTGAATTTTGTGTTTCAGACTTGATTTGCGTTGGGAGGGGTTAATCTGTATTTGGGGACCTACTCTAGCAGGTTGGGTGCATCTCTAACACACCTTGGATGCAAAAGGATATCCCTTACTGGTTTGACATGCGTTTGTGCTGTTTCAGCAGTTCCAATGCAGGTCAAAGGCAAATGGGGCGCAGATCAGCCCCCAACTCTTTTGGAATGGCGTTTTTGCCCTCTTTTGGTCCCCCTTTGTCCTTTCTTTTGGAATATACTTGGAATCTTCAAAAGGTGATTGTACAAACACTTTTGTACACCTTTTTTCTTCACTTTTGAGAATCAAACAACCAATTTTATATGAACTTTCAAGATAAAGATAACAATCTCTCCAGGAACGCCAAGAACACCAATAACTTCAAAATGCTCTAACTCTTAAACCGTTTATCGGAATGCGGTGAAATTTTTGAACCAAGGCTATTTTCAACCTTCTAAACACATTCCAAGCATCATTTTGCTCAAATTCACAACCAAAAATACTAGATTTTCAAATTACATCAAAATTCTTCAACCCAAACTTCGAACAAGGTTAAAACACTCAAATAAGGTTCGATTTGGCTCAAATTCAATTTATAAACTCATATAGTGTTAGAGAACACAAATATAACACTAGAAACACAAGAAAAGAACAAAATCAAAAACTTAAAATTTGACCTAAGAAGAAAAACGTGAATAGTACTTTTGGAATTTTTTATTTTTGACACTTATTTTTTGTTGATTTTCAAGATAACAAACCCAAGACTAGAATCGTGGGGACGATCCTAAGATCGGATCTAATACCAAATGATATAAATTGACCCACGGTGGATCAAATTTAATATGCGGAAAGTAAAGATATATAGATATGTAAATGAGGATAGGAAGATGGACACAAAATTGATAACGAAAGGGCAATCAAAGGATATATCAAATCCTAAAACCTCCCTTAATGACTATAAATAAGCACCTAACTCTTACATGAAATTGAAGAGGATTAGATTTCCCTTACAAACATCTAAATAAGATTCAACAAATGGTCTTCCAAGAACTCAAACACTCCCATAGAGTTAACATGATTACATCATGGAAAAATCATCATCAAAAAACTAAGGAAATAATCCTAGCTTCCAAGCATTTATAGTTTGGCAACATATTACATAATTGGGGCCCAAGAGTGACCCAAAAGTAAGAAAAGGCCACTTAGGGGTTGTTCTGACCCGTTCTTGAAATGCTAAAGTAGATCAAAGGCGAATCCAAAGCGCCTTGGGAGTATGACCCTTCGAAGGTCTTTCGAGCCTCGTTTTACACTCCTTCGACCTCATCAAAGTCCTTTGACCCTACTTAATGATAATATTCATCCATGTGGCATCTTTTAATAGCACTGTGGAGTTATCAAGCATCATATGTATCCCATCCAAAGTTCTGGAGGCTATTTGGCTTGTATTACTAGTTGGAAGGGTAAAAGTACCGTGCCATGGGTAAAGATAAATGTTGAGTCACCCTTATCTATGAAATGCCCCAATTCTCTGTAACCGAAATTCCACACGGTGCTCATAATCTCTAAGGACCATAAGCTAACTCATGACTGATATTTGTAACTGATCCTGTATAACATACTATAAAATATGCGGAAACATGAACTGTAAGGCCATAAGGTTCAATACTAAAAACATAACATCTGATAAAGTGGTATAAAATACCAAAACTAGACAACTGTCTTAAAATATTTGTACTCTAACAACATCTAGTTTGTATCTAGTCTGAAAGCCTCTAACTATCTGAATAAGGAGTTGATAGGACATGTCCCCAACAAACGAAATCTACTAAAATAATAAAATAATAAAATAACAATATCCTCGAATAATGACGACTCACTACTGACTCTGACTGTACAAAAATAGGATGCTACTGATGATCTGGGACTAGACCTCGTGCTTTTGAACCTATGGTATAAGACACCATAGCACAAATATGTCAGTACATTGGAATGTACTAGTATGCAAGTGAGGTAGGATAAATGCAAAAGGATTCACATGCATGAACAAATCTAACTATGTTGAACGTGAGAGTACATGCATAAATACGTGAAACTATAACTAAGAACGCGATAATACTGAACATTGAGTCTAATTACTGATAACATGAGTTTCATGTAACTAATATGTTGTTAACTGAGTGACTGTGTCTAACAGTCCTTATTCTGATAGAATTAGTTGAGTTTTGTACTGAGCTGAGTGACTATATCTGACAGTCCTGAATCTAAAGAACTATCTGAGTTCTATTACTGAGATTGCGACTGTAACTGTGGGAGGTAGTCATCTAACCGGCATGCCCCGAATGAGCTATTTTAGCTGAGTTGGGGTCTAAACTATATCCCCAATTTGAAGGGTGTCAGTACCGCGCCACTGATAAAAGAAATTGAAAGGCTACCCTCATCTAGTAGGTGGCCAGAGTGAGAACAGTCGGAACCCTCATCTTGTAGGTTAAGCAACCTCATCTACCTTCATCTAGTAGGTTATGATGTCTCAATCTATGCTGACTGCATAATTCTAGGATGCAAGGACTTCTTCTAAGAATCACACCCTCAACTACTAGGTGAGTTCCCATCCTTGGGTTCACTCAATGCTGAATCTTACTCTCATCTGAATAGACACTAAACTAATTCTACTGAATGGAACTGGACTCAGTTTATTGAGTTCCATTAACTAATGGAATACTACTGAGATCTTAAAATTTACTGGGATTACTGAGATTACTGAGTAGGAATGGACTGATATTGAGTATACTGATGTTTCCAGAGCCATATGTATGACTGAGTTCTAGGAATCATGGCTTGACTAAGAGTATCCTGAAAACTGACACTGGATCTAGGTACACAGTTAAATTATTGGGTAAAAACACCCCCAAGACTCGAAAACATGAAACTGACAAGACATGACATATCTTGAACATATGACCAATGTCCGCATATCGTAATATCATAAGTTGGAGATTTATAAAGCACATGGTTATCTTAGCATTGTACAAGAATAGGAATGTATACAAACAAGACATGATTTCGTTATCCTAATCTCATGGGTATTCCATCAACATTTATAAGGCATATCATTTTCATGGGTATCAACTTAAGCACATGGATATAGCATGGAATCATCATCTAGATCACAAATAGGTCGTAATGATGAATTCTTATTCACTTAGACATTTTAACAAACACATAGCATGCATGACTTTAGGATTAGGGATGAACATTAAATCAATATATCACGATTTCATTAATTAACTCAAATTCATAAATTTTGACCCATACGGTAGCATAGATTATTGTACAACACATAAAATTCCAACTTGGGGATCATACAATAATAATCACATGAACATAATTAACCCATGACATAAACATCACAATTTATTATTTAAAAATGAGTTCTTGAAATTCATGGATGAAAGAAATCCATGAATGAACACTTTGAATACCTTAGATGGAAGATTCTTAAAGATTAGTAATAAGATTTGCTTGAATTTGAATCCCCAATTGAAAATCCTAACTTGTTCTTGAGAGTATTTGAGAGAAATAACTATAATTTATGTGAAAAGCTGATGAATTATGTGTTACAGCCTTATATAGGGATGGAGAAATAACCCAATTAACCCTACGGATGCGGCTTTAAAGACATAGGTGCCAATCCGATATCTGACATGGCACATTGATGGCATCGATGCGATACCTGGCACGACGCACCATAATTGCACCAAGCCTTAGTAATTTTGTCATGACTCGAACTGAGGCCCAGGCCGTGATGAGCATTCTCAAACCATGAAGGCCTGGGACACCCATCTCCATCTGGATATCATACACAACATTCATATATATAAGGAAAATACTGAAATTCCATAATAAGACAGAATCATGGTGATAAATCTAAATTCAGTTCATAATACGAAAAGTATGCTCAAAAATAACTAGAAAACGTCTGAACTAGTCTGTAAAATCTCTACTACATGATCAAATCTGAAAGCAATTTGAAAACTAGGACAAGGACCCCAGTAAACCAAAACATAATAAATGATAAATATGTATAAACAGTAAGCCTTCTGAAGTACAGAAGGCTCACCAACTGATACTCTTCAATCCCGTCTAATGAAATCTACTGCTTATCAGTACCCTTAGATTGTGTCTCGGAACCTGGGAGGGTAGGGTGTTAATACAATCTGAGAAGTTCATGCTCTTCAATCATTTCAACCATATGTGGTAGTCATGTAGTTTTGCTAAAACATGCAATTTGACTCAATGTTTACCAATATGTAAAACCCCTCTCATCAATTTAAGGATCATTTTCAAATCATTAAACAATGGTTAAGAACATTCACTTCATGCTTCTAAATAATTTTCAAAATCAAGCATTGCAATATGTAGGGGAGTGTAGGAAGTCATGCTCTCAATTAAAATATCTACATTAAACACATACATGCATACAAAGTTCCAAATCAATTTGGGGAGAGGCCTAAAGGCCAAAACAATATCATTAATGCTTCTAAAACATAAGTATATTCAGAAATCCAAAACCCCTTTCTTAAAAATCATGATTTCTATGCTCATGAGATTTTAGGAAAACCTCGCGTACCTCGAATCAGGAAAACAATGAATTCTTCTTGAAGCATACGATTTCGGGATTCTAAATCTTTGATCAATTTTGAAAATCCACAGTTGAATTTTGAGTTACTTGGGTATTTAGTTTGAAACCCTTGAGAGTGTTCTTGAGCAATTTTGATGAAAGTATAAATAATGAGAAGTTCTAGGGCTTTAATTTCATGTTAGGTCTGAAAAAGGGTTAGGAAATACCCAAAATGCCCTTAATGAGATGGAGTTAAATGCTGAAATTCCCAGGTTCATGCGGTAGAACATGCGTCGCATGCTCTATCCCATCGGACTAGCGCATGCATCGCATGCTGCATCGCACAATACTAGACCATGCGATGCATGCATATCACATGATTCCACTATTTTGGACATCCAAACATGCCCTAAAAGATGCCCAAAAATTATGAAACTCACCCAAGACGTACCCTTGACTTCTCTGATCATGAATCAACAAGAAAATCTAAAATTTAAAGTCGGGAAGGCCTTCAAAAAAATCCTCAAATATTTAAGAGCTAATAATGAGACTAATTCCCTTTGACACTTAGAATATTTTCAAGTTTTCAAATCTAAGAGCACACTAATAGAAGCTAGCACATGCACTACTTTTATGGGGCATTACATTATTCCCCCTTGGGATCATTCATCCCCGAATGATGACGTGGAACATATTCAAGCATGATTTCAAATGTACTTAAGCATAGAAAGAATAAGGTAAGGGTTGTACCTTACATTTTGTCATCCGCTGGGTCAAAAAGGTGTGGGTATCTTGCTCTTATGTCATCTTCTAACTCCCAAGTGGCTACTTTAACTTTCTGATTTCTCCACAATACCCTAATTGAAACTATTTCTTTTCTTCTCAACTTTCGGACCTAACAATCTAAGATTGCAATAAGTTCCTTTTCATATGTTAAGGACTCTGTCACTTTGATCTCTTCTACAGGCAACACTAAAGAATGGTCTCCAATTCATTTCTTCAATGTGGATATAAGAAATACTGGATGAACAGACCCCAAACTTGCAGGCAATTCTAACTCATACACAACCCCATCAATCCTTCTTAAAATATGATATGTTCCTATATAGTGAAGACTCATCTTACCTTTCTTCTCGAAACGCATGACTCCTTTCATAAGGAAGACTTTTAGAAAGACCCAATCTTCAATCTCAAGTTCTAAATCCCTTCTTCTAACATCAGAATAGGATTTCTGACGACTCTTAGTTGTCTTAATTCGTTCTATAATGACTTTCACATCTTCCATTGCCTAATGAACAAGATCAAGCCCAAACAACTGCATCTCACCCACTTCATACCACCCTATTGGAGGTCTACATCTTCTCCCAAACAATGCCTTAAATGGATCCATCTTAATACTGGCATGGTAGCTATTATTATATGCAAACTCTATCAGAGGCAAATGGTCTACCCAACTACCTTTGAAGTCCATTACGCAAACCCTCAACATATCCTCAAGGGTTTAAATGGTGTGTTCGGCTTGCGCATCAGTCTGAGGGTGGAAACAAATGCTTAGGTTTACTTAGGTAACTTAACCACCCTGAAAAGACCTCCAAAACTATGAAGAAAACTGCATACCTCGGTCTGATATGATAGATACATATGCTCCATGCAACCGAAGTATTTCCTCAATGTAAAGCTTATCGTAATTATCTCCCAAACAGTTAGTCCTCACAGGTAAAAAGCAGGATGACTTGGTCAATATATACATAATAACCCAAATGGAATCATACTGGATTTGATACTTTGGAAGTTCTATGATAAAGTCCATATTTATCATTTCCCACTTCCACAACGGCAAACCTATCTCTTGTGAAGTACCACCTGGTCTTAAATGTTCTAATTTTACTTGTTGACAATTCAAACACTTGGAAACAAACTTACCCATATCACGTTTCATATTATTCTACCAATAAATAGCCTTTAGATTATGATACATATTAGTAGAGCCTGAGTGAACAACATACCTCAAAGTGTGAGCTTTGTCAAGGATTCTATTTTGCAGTCCATCTACATCAGGCACACACAATCTACCCTGGTATCTCAGAATACCATCACCACCAATTTCAAATAATATTACCTTCTATTGTCCCACATCTTTCTTGATCTTCATCAAGATGAGTTCTTCAACATATTTCTGCTTAACCTCAGCACAAAGGGATGCCTTATCTATTTCATGAGCAAGCACTCCTTCCTCTTCAGAATCCAAGAGTCACACTCTTAGATTTGTAAGTCAGTGAATATCCTGCACCATATCCTTCTTCTCTTTCTCAACTTGAGAAAGACTACCCATAGATAACTTGCTGAGGGCGTCGACTACTACATTCGCCTTGCTCAGATGATAGTGCTGGCTCATGGTATAATCCTTCAAAATCTCTAACCTATGCCTCTGCCTAAGGTTTAATTCCTTCTACGAGAAAACATAATGCAAACTCTTATGGTCAGTAAGTATATCAATATGAACCCCATAAAGATAGTGCTGCCAAATTTTAAGCGCAAACACCACAGCCACAACTCCAAGTCATGAGTGGTGTAGTTTATGCACCTTTAACTTCCTAGATGCATAAGTTACCACCTTACCATACTGCATAAGTACACACCCAATTCCCATACGGTACGTATCATAGTACACCACAAAACCATCTACACCCTCAGGAAGGGTCAATATTGGTGCAGTAGTCAACTTTTCTTTCAACTTCTCAAAACTATTTTCATACAAACTTTACCTTTTTCTGTGTCAACTTAGTAAGTGGAGTAGTTATGGAGGAGAAACTCTCTATGAATCTTCTATAATAACCTGGAAAACCTAAGAAGCTCTAAATATCGGTTGGAGTCATAGGTCTAGGACTTTTTCTCACTGCCTCAACCTTTTGGGGATCAACCTTAATCCCATCACTATACATAATATGTCCCAACAAGGCAATATTATTCAGCTAGAATTCACACTTGGAAAATTTAGCATACAATTGATGATTTTTGAGGATCTGTAGGATAATTCGAAGGTGATTGGCATAATCTTCCTCACTCTTGGAATAAATCAGAATACCGTTAATGAATACTATAATGAATAGGTCTAGAAACTGATGAAACACCCTATTCATAAGGTCCATAAAGGCTATAGGGGCGTAAGTGTAAAACCCGCATATTTCTGAGCTAGGAAGTAAATAAGTATTCTTACGTATGAAATCTCCTATATTGTGATTCATACTTGAGTACATGACTTATAATGAATATCCTAGTGATAGGATAGCTTATGATACATTAAGCATGTTCATATGAGTCACTTAAGGTAATACAAGCTAAGAGTTTTTGAATCCATCAAGTTTTAGTGTTTGATTTTGCAAGGGTCATCTTTGAACGAGAATAACTCGATATTAATATGGTATTTTTCCTGATTTAGATCCACCAAATTGTACAAAATGAAATTATCTTTCCAACGATACCAATTTCACCTTAATCTAATACCCGAGCGAAAAGTTATGCCCATTTTCGTGAAAGACAGTAAGGATAGGCGATTGGTTAGGCGCCGCCCAACCAAACATAGGTGATTGGTTAGGCGCCGCCCAACCTAGCTTAGTAAATCACTTGGGCACCACCTAAGTCAATTCCAGGTGCCAAAAATACTCCGTTTTGAGTTATTTTAAGGGTAATTAAGTCTTTTAACACTCCTTACACGTCCCTAAACTTAACCCTACGAAATATATAGCTTCTAAACATATTACAATCCTATTATCGTCTCAAAGCTCATCATCCAAGAGCACTAAAAGAGAAAAAAAACTAGGGTTGCGTAACTAAGCTTGAAGATCCGATTTCAAGGAAATTTCTCCATCAATCATCAAGAATCTTCCTTCTAAGGTATGCGTTGTGTTGATTTATGGATCCCTTTCGTTCATAAAGCTCAAAAACCCTATTTTTCATTATAAAGTATGATTTCTATATTTTTGGGTGTTGATGATCATGTTGTTGATATTGGGTGATTCCCAAGATGGAATCTTTATATGTTTTTATGAATTCATGATATCATATAAGTTGGAAACATGTAAATTTGGTTGTTCATGATGTATAATTTGATGATTTCACCTATGCTTAAGATGTGCATGTATGGTGTTTGATAAAATGCCTAATAAACTAGAAATCATGCAATATAGCTAAGTTCTAACTAAGTGAAGGATTCATGATATGCCCTTACGTTCCAATGACTTCTGTGTTGATAATGTGCCTTGTAAATGTTATTGGAATACTTTTGAACTATTCGTATGAGATTATGCTATGTTTACTTGCAAATCCTACTTATGAACAAGATGTATGATAACTATGCAATCCACATGAACTTCCATGCTATTGGTACGTGTTACCAATATGATTATGCAAATGAACATGATATTAAGATTGTGCAAGTACTTCCATGTGATATGAAATCCTTTCCATGCAATACATTTTTGATAACCATGCTTAGTATGAGACCCTACTTATGATATTATAAATT